>NW_016690421.1:905124-975241 GCF_001604755.1 Lepidothrix coronata | reverse complement strand
AAAGATGTTTTTCCTGAAGGAACAAGTCATATGAATAAGATCAAGTGATTAATTGATGCCAAGTTTATTAATGGCTGATTTCCTGTGGATTTGTCTCATTTTTGAACAATATGCTGAACAATAACTAGATTTTTTTCCTGCTCTATTTTATATGGTGCTCGATTAAAGCCTAGGTTCAATATACAGACTTTTTCTGCAGGGGTATTTAGATGCTCGCGTATGAAGGATTTTTAAGTAGTTGAATATCTCAGAGACTTCTTAATCTTGTAGTTGATTTGGTCAAAATTAACTAGTGAGTTCAAAGTTCATTATATACATACAAGCATTCATGTGTGTCTGCAGCAGAGGATTTGGGGTGTTGGTAAATGAACTGGCAGTGTGGGCTTGCAGCCCAGAAAGTCAGCTGTATGCTAGGCTGCATCAAAAGCAGCATGGTCAGTAGGTCAAAGGAGGGGATTCTGTCCCCTCACTCCACACCACCTGAAGTGCTGCATCCAGCTCTGAGGTCCCCAGCACAGGAAGGACATCGACCTGTTGGAGTGAGACCAGAGGAGGGCCACTAATTTGATTAGAGGGATGGAGCACCTCTCCTGTGAGGAAAGACTAAAAAAATTGAGATTGTTCAGCTTGGAAAAGAGAAGGTTTCAGGGTGACCTAGTTGTGGTCTTCCAGTACCTGAAGGCAGCCTGTAAGAAGGATGGAAAGGGACTATTTACTAGAGCATGTAGTGACAGGACCAGGGGAAATGGCTTCAAACTGAGAGTAGATTTAGATTAGATATTAGGAAGAAGTTCTTTACTGTGCAGGCACTGAGGCTTTGCAACAGGTTGCCCAGAGAAGTTGTGGATGCCCCATCTCTGCAAGTGTTCAAGGCCAGGTTGGATGGGGCTCTGGGAAACCTAGTCTAGTGAAAGGTGTCCCTGCCCACGGCAGGTGGATTGGTACTTGATGATCTTCAAGGACCCTTCCAACACAAACCATTCCATAATTCTTTTATCATCATTGTAAAAGCTTCATTTTCTTCCAACTGGGCAAAGAATGAGGAAGCTAGTATAGCTTGGAATGCATAATGATTGAAGGGCTGCTGGAGCACCAGGAGCACTAACTGAAAGAGAACTGAAAGAAAAGAACTAAAATCAACTAAAAACTTTCTTTTTATTTTCTTGGCTTTGCCTGTGGATAATACAGATCCTTTGTGGTCCCAGTGACAGTTGCTTCCAAGAGAGGCTGCTAGATATAAGAAGATGACTGTGCTTAGTCTTTTGCAGGATTTATATCCTGGGGTGAGAAGCTTACTGTTGTCATTGATGAATACATGGGGAAAGGCATGTGACCCTGGCCAGCACCTAATGTCAGCAATCTGTCCTCAGATCTCTCCTTTGCTCCGAGTGAGGATGACTTCAGACTTTGCAAAAGGATTTCCAGACTACTTGGCTAGTTTTAGATCATCGTTTCCATATAATAATGTGTATGGCTGGAAGTGTGTAGTCTCCATAAATGTTGCATGTTGATGCTACCCGATTGCATCCATGTCCTAAAGACCCGGTGCACAAGATGGTATTGTATAAATTGAATTAGAGAAGCTACTGAGGTATTTCAACCTGTGTTCATTTTAATAGACAACAATTAGTTGTAGGCCATGTGATCTCTGTGTTTTTCTTCCCCCCTTTTTTTTTTCTTCTTGACAGCTGGGTGTGGTTTTGGTGTGGGTTTTTTTGTTTCTTTGGTTTGGTTTTCCTTGTTTTGTTTTTTTTTTTCCATTTCCTTCACTGTATTAGGGTGTTTGAGGCCAAAAGTCCTCATTTGATGGAGCAAAGGCAATCTCTGCTGCTGCCAGAGTCTTTTAGCTTTTACAGTCAGTTTAATCCTCATCCAGAAAACTTAAAACTATTCTTACTTAATTTCCCACCTTTTACTTTGTCATTACAATGTATTTTGTCCACTTCATTACATTCTAAGTTTTGCATACCAGCAGAAAAATATAATTTAATCTGCAATACAAGCTGTTATTCCTAGTTTCTTAAGATAGGGTGGTCTTGCCCCCGTTTTGTTTTCTTGGGAAGGATAAGGCAAGAGTGAAGAAATTCACAGATGTAATGGGGTCTGTAGCACTTAAGTAGATAGATAACTCAAGTTTCCACGGTTTGCACCAAAAGCATTGGACTTAGAGGGGAATTAGTTAATACACCAAATCAAGTGATTCACTAAAATACGGTAGCTACCATTTAAATATTTTGCTTCCTTTCTCCCTGAGATCTTAAATATTAGATATTCAACTGAAGTATTTGTCTCTCTGGCTTTTAGTTGTATTGCAGCAGGAGCTGAATAAAATGGTAGTGATGTTAGGAAGCATCTCCGAAGTAGAACTTTTATTTTTGCACTCAAGTTAACCAAGGACTTGAATTTTTGTATTTACTAGGTTATAGAAATCAGAACTTCATAAGTGTTTGTTGGTTCGCACTGTTGGTCAGTTACTCAGTCTTGAAGTTGGATGTCTGTTAGGGCACAAATTTAGAGCACAATTAGTACTACTTGTGTCAATTTTTAAAATTTATTTTATTGTAAACTTGTTCTATGATAAGTGTGTTTACATAGTATATACACAACTTATGCTCTTATAAATATTTGTCAAAGATAAGTTTGTGGTCGCATACATGAAAGCTAGTTTCATGTTTTCTGTATGCTAGTGTGTGTATAATTATGCAAAAGTTTAATTATGCTGTTTAAGTAAACTGGGTATTTGGTCTGAATGCACTTAAAGCTAAAAACTGAACAAATAAAACACTTTGCATGATGGACAAGGTGTCTGTTAGCTAGGCCTGATTACCCAAAGACTGAGTGAAATGAGGGTGGGGGAGAAAGAGACCACAGTTTAGGGCTTTTGGAGAAAACTTCTGGAGGCAGTAAAAATGAGCTTCACAGAAGTCCTTGAGAAGATGGTCTGTGGAGATGAATATGAAGCTCCATCTTCACCAGTTGCCAATTAAACAGTTTTGATTATATCAACAGTTAAAATTGGTATTTTGTGTAGCATAGTGAAATTACAGTTTTGTTGATTTAATGCTAATGCTTTCAGGCAAAGCTGTGAATAACAGCAGAGATGCCACAGCTGCCTGGAGACTTAAAAACCTAGAAATTCTTCTACTAACTGAAAAAGGTGCGATTTTTTTTGTTGGTAGCTCTGTGGCATTGCTGTTGGTTGGTGAGAAGAGTGGCTTTTGAAGATTATTTAGAGAAGTAATTGAGGAGTGGAGAATGGCTGGGGTGTTTTTGGTTGTTTAGGGTTTTGGTTTTCTTTGCTTATTTTGTGTTTGGGTTTTGATATTTTTGTTTGTTTGAATGTGAAGGATGTGCTTACAATATGTGAAGACTGAGCATATCTTAGTGCTAGTGCATCTGAGTACTTAGTACTTGATGTCTTTCTGGGTGCCAGGTATGCCAGTATAGTCAGCTAGAGAGGCTCCAGCTTTCAGCTGTTCAATGAGAGCATGTTGTTTTTCTGTAATCTGAGGCTCTTTTGTGCCAAGATACTATTTAGCTGGTGGTGCTCATCTTGTGGGGAGTTACAAAGAGCTGGACAAAGCTATCTGATCCACAGTTTCTTAGCTCTCCTACAGTGATGGAATCTTCAGTGTTGGCATTACTATTTAGTTGAACCAGTTGGAAAAAACCAAAGTAATGAAAATTCTCATAACTTTGAATTTGAGGCTCATCCTGTGTGGAGGTGAGCATTATGCAAAAATTGGATAGAAAAAGGCACAGAATTTGATAGGAAAAAAAAACATTTAATGTGTGCAAACAATGTTTAAACAAGTGTAATATTACTTGCATTAAATTTACTGTTCTTGTCATTAGAGCTTCCTAGACTTGAAACCAAGTTATTCTGCATTTCAGCTGTCAGTTTTGTAAGTTCTATTTAGTTGCTGAACCCAGAGAGTAAATAAACACAAATAGGGGAAATCTCTGCCTTTGAAGAAGGTACAGCTGTTAGGATCAGAGCTGAACATTTCAAAACACATTATTGAGCTGATTGGATAATCAGGTGGTCTGAGTGTGTCTTTGAACTCTTACTTGCTAACAGCTGTTTAATAAAGATTTAATTTCTTAAAAGTTGTACAGAGACTGTCAGTTTCTGCAGAAACAAAACTGTAATGGATTTTTTTTATATTTCATTTAGAAAACCACATTATGTTTATTTAATCCTAAAAAATTAAGCACTCTTTTGGGGTAATTTGAGGCCTGCAGCTTGATTCATATAAGCTTTTGTTATCTGTCCAAGATATCATTCCTCTTCCTCCCTGTGACTGTTTATGCCTGGCCAGCTGAACAGTTTTACTGCCTTGAAAGGTGGAACAATGTAAAGCATGAGACACAGTAAGAGCAGTAGAGAGGATTGCACGCTGCTTTTCTCTCCACTACTTCTCATGAGGCAGTAAGTCTTCCTAGCCTGCCCTGTGTGGTTCACTGCTAATATCTTGAAGAAACTGCTAAATATGTGGCAGAGATGGTACTGTACCTCTTCAAGAAGTCAGTCTGCTGGGTACTGTAAGTCCTTCTTCTGCCTGGAAAACTTAACTTCCGAAGAAATAAAGCATAAATATGGAGTATATAACAGCTCTGTGGTATCTGCCAGATATATTGCCAGAGAAACGGCTAATACTGTAGTTTGGTCAAAAACTCTGTCATGATTTAGGTGGCATTGCATGTACAGATTTAAAACAAACAAAAAACCAAACCATCACCCCTGGCATTACAAAAAAATAAACTTATCTTTGATTTTCGTTTATTTACTTTGAAGCTAGATAATAACTTTCAGAATCTGCATCTATGTGCAGAATCTTTCTGTGGCATGTGAAGATTTTAGTTCGCTTTGCCTCTCATGGAAGATACAAACACAAGTGACCATGGGTATGAGTTAGGGTCACTAGGAATATTTTTGTTTGGTGTATGTGGACTTATTCATTCTGTTTCATGTTCATTATACTGATTATTTAGTTGGCATGTGATGATGCTCTAGCATGATACAGGTTTGGGGTTTTTTTGCATGACATCCTGTTATATGGACATAGTGCTTCTTTTTTTGCCTTTAAAAACTGAAGACTTACAGCAGTGAGTATGGATGGGGCTCCACATGTTATTTAGTACATCTTCTTTAAAAAATTTACAGCCTATGTGCTTAGTTTGGGTTGCTGACTCCAGTTTTTCTTCTACGTTTGCTTTTTTATGTTTGTTCAACATTGTACTCTCTACTGGAAGCTTGTACTAGAAAGGGTAAAATTGGTATGATTGGAGAGTGAATTGGAGACATCCTAAGGAGGAGACAAAACCAGTCAGTAACCTTTAGTGACTCACAGAGGGAATGGAAAAGAGGGACAAAAGATGGGAAATATGCATGCAAAAGAAGCATATGGCTGTCAAGCTAGGAAGAATAGAGAAGACCTGAGTATTTGTTGATAGTCAGGGTTGTTGGGCCTCCATATTCCTGCATGGAGTCCTGACAAGGCTTCCTGGATGTATATCTTTGGAACTGAGTGCTGGACAGACTGTTTGGACATGTGTCTTTGTGCTTCTGAGTATGTGGTGTGAATGGGTAAAATGTGTTTCCTTTTAAAATAAAATGACCTCCCCCTCATTGTGATTCCAATGCAGAGAAAACACTTGTGACCTGTCTGTGGAATATCTGCTCAGAGAGGAGTAATCTTCAGGGCTTAAATGTGTATGAACTGTTTCCCACTTTCTTAATGTTTGAAATGCCCAAGGAGTTTAATTTCTTGTTTATTAGGTCTGGCTGAGATGAAGTTCATTTTCCCCGTAGCAGCCCTCACAGTGCTGTGCTGTGCATTGGTGACTAGAAAGGTGTTGATAACACACCAGTGTTTTGGATACTGCTGAGCAGAGCTCCCTCAGCATCAAGGCACTCCCCAGCCTTCCCCCCTCATCAGTAAGCGTGAGATGGGCAAGGTTTTGGGAGAGGCATAGCTAGGACAGCTGACCCAAACTGACCAAAGGGATATTTGTACCATATAAGTTTACTCAGTAATAAAAGCTAAGGAAAAGGACAGTGGCATGAGCAACCTGATAAAGTGGGCACCCCTGCCCATGACAGACGGCTTGGAATTAGGTGATCTTTAAGGTCCCTTACAACCCAAACCATTCTGTGATTCGCTATTACATCATTTGTCTTATGGAGCAGCTATTGTGTGTGCTGAAGCCCTTGGGAAGTGGCTGGTCCTTGCGTGATGATGGGAAGCAGAGAATAAATCTTTTGTTTTCCTTTGCTTCCGCATGTGGCCTTTGCTTTCGCTTTATTAAACTTCCTTGACCTTGACCCAGGAGGATTTTTTTTTCATCTTGTTTTGTCCCCAATCTTGGTCTGCTGAGGAGGCAAGTGATAGAGTGGCTTAGGGGGCACCTGGTGTCCAGCCAAGATTAGGCCATCACGCTTTTGGAATTGAGTTTGTGTTTTTAAAAACAGAGCGAAAAAACCCTGAAAGAAAAAAAAACAAGGAAAAAACATTTAACATTGCATAGTGAAATGTAAGGCTGTTCCTATCTTGGTAACAGGCTGCTACCCTATTACCATTGAATTAATGGCACAGGTTGAGTATCTTTAAAAATGTAGGTCTGAGTTGATTGAGAAGGTGAAGAATATAATGTTATTAGGCAAGTCCAGATTATTACTTTGATTTTTTTCCTACTTGATATCTGTGTATTAGATTATTTTTGAATACTTGTATGCATGTTTTACCAATTTTGTGGAATAGTCTGTTTAGTGGAAAAGTTCCCATGCCAGAATTTCCTTTACTGCACTCTCTTGAAACCTTGGTGAAATGCTAATGCTGACAATGTGCTATAATGTATGCAACATTTTACCTCGAAGGACAACAATTCAGTGCTTTTGTGTGTGTGTTTTAATACTTTATTCCAGGAAGGACCTTTAAGACCTGTACTTGAATGTATTGATCTTGTCAGCAGTGAAGATGAAGAACCTAACAGCAGTTCTTATGTTCACGTGAGTATGTTGTAATATATTTTAGGACATCTCAGTTGAATAAAATAATTGCTCTTCTGTATTTTTTCCTATCAGTTACTTTTCACAAAAACCTTATTAGAGGTATTTTTAACAAGTAATAATTAAATAAATAACATTTAAGTATTTTGATTTTTTTTTTCCTACTGTTGAGTGGAAGGCAAGAATGCCAGCACTTCCATTTTGTTCCAGAGCTGTTTTTTGCCTCCTTGAAATGGGCTTGGAACTTTTATTTGTCTTTCAGTCATGTTAGCGGTGTGTTGAAGAAAAATATCACTTTACAAGCAGCCTCAGAAGTCTGTGTGTCCAGTTTCTAGCCTGCAAATGTATCTGGTCTACTCCCAGGCCTTTTCTTTCTAAAATGACTTCTTAAGAAAAATGTATAGGTTGGAGGACCTTATTCCAATGACAGGCTGGTTTTATCTCTACCTAATCCTTCATAATCCCTCCTAAGACTGTATGAGTCAGAAGCAGGCTCTGTTTATCCCCTGATCTTACTGTGCCTGCTCTGTAGGGCCTTGGAGAGAGGCAGTGATTAACCCTACTAGAGTTGGTTTTGGCAGCAGTAGCCATCTCTTGACTTGTGTTTTACAGTGTTACAGTAGAGGATGTTTGTAATAATACTGGTGCTTAAGGAAAGGTGGATCTTCTGTATATTCACAGGCTGACTCTACAGCGTTGATTGCTAGAGCTAGTTGTGTAATAGGAGCAAATTACAGTGTATGGCCTATCCCTTATGCTAGAAAAAGCTAATGATCTGCCTTTCTGAAGATAGTAGAGCAATAATTGTATCAGTTCTCAGTTTTTCAGGTGGTCTGCATGTTGGCTTTCAAATTAGTAGATATTTTGTTTACTTACTTCAAATAATTTACTTAATTTTTCATTTGTTGGAGACTTCTAGGACACCCAGCACAATCATCCATGTTCGTCTACTGCTTTGGTGAGGCTAATGTTTATGTTGAATTGCCTTGAATGTGTGGAGAGGAGAGTTGTTTTAGCTGCTTCTTTAATAGAAGTTACAGATGTTGATAAATAGGAAGAGAAAACTAGCAAGGTAGATCATGGAACGTAGGATAAGAGTATCTGTACTGAATTATGTCCTGATGCTTGGGCATCACTTTTCACTGTATTAGTGCCTGTTACTTAGTCACCAAATAAGTGTTTAACTTTTCAATTGTAGAGACCTTCTAAGCGTAAGGATCACATTGACTATCAGAAAGAACGAGTTGCTTCAACCCTGGATCGTCTGGCACGACATGTTGAAGTAGAGAAGCAGCAAAAAGAAGAGAAAAACAAAGCCTTTAAGGTATTGGGAGTATTTTGTTTTTGTTGAATTGCATCATAAAGGCCTTGTAGTCACAAGTGTCTTTGTTTTCACTACTAAATAAATAAAAAGATTGGTGAGCCAGACCTGGAACTAGCAACTAGGCTTCTGTGGCATCATTCGAAACACAATACAGACTTTGTCTCTTCAGTGGCTTTTAACTGATAAATTTGCTAGTCTTATTGCAGTTCCTGAGGATGGGAAAAACCAAAATTCGTGAAAATCAACGGCAAAAACTTTTTGTCTTGTTTGTATGTATAGCAGAGGAACCTTAACATCAGTTACTCTTGCTGAGTAATTGAGAAATAAGAGTTATCACAAACAGCCATGCAGCAAGCCTACTCATTTACTTGCTTTTGACTCAGATTTTTGGGAAACTGTTTGCCACATTAAATTTCTGTATTGAGTAATATTTTATAATGTGATACAACTTTCTGTGTTTAAGGCATAATTTTAAAGTTGAATCCTGTTAATTGCATTGGGCAGCGATTTGAAAGGCTTGTACTTTTTATTTCTATTACAAACTGGGAGATGCAGTCAGTGGGCTAAATGGAAGGGCTGCTCTTGGTGGGAACCTGGACCGCTTGAAGGAATGGGATTACAAGAACTTCATGAAATTGAACAGGAACAGAGCCAAATTCAGTATTTGTGGAACATGCTGTCTTTCCAACCTAATTTTCTCAACACTTTTAAAATCACATGATTGTACTACAGTTACAGCTTTTTATATTCTACACTAGACTATGCAACTGTAATACAATAGAGTAAAAGGATGTTGGATATAGTCCAAGGTATAGCCTTGAAGTCCAGAAGCCTACATCCCTCTCCTGTCTCCTCTACTGAGAATTTGGCAATCTGTTAATGTTTCCACATACAGTTTTCCATGTGTCAAACGGAGTCAGAGATAACTATGTAGCTTTCAATGTACTTTGAGAATGAAAGCTAAAAAATCCTTTGTTAAAGATGAATATTTTCCTCCTGGGTGGCTCTTTACTCCTCATCAGTTAATGCAACTTGCAGAATTAAATTTAGTTTTCAAAGTGAAGATGCCAGTTTTTTTTCCTTGTCAGTGGAACAAACTGACTCTTTGGTTTCAATAATGATTTTGTGCTGCTTGTTTAAAACTTCGTGATTATTTGTTTCTCTTTATAAGATTATAATCTTATGTACATGCTACAGAAACTTCAGTAGTTACAGTAAAAGTAAATTAATTGACGCAAGATGTAGCTCTTGCTTTGGGGGAAAAAATTACTGTTTTTTAAATTTTTTTATTGCCCTTATGTTCTATCTTTATTGTGGTAAATAGAAATGAATCAAGTTGTAAGATTTTATTTTTTCCCTACTTTAGGCTTTTGTGGGTGTGGGTTTTGTTGTTTTTTGGGGTTTTTTTTCCTTGTGTTTTTAGAAACTCATATGTAAGTTTTGGGATACATACCTAATCTTTCATTTTTTTAAAAAGAATTTGATCCCCACCTTGCCTGGTGTGTTTTCTCTCGCAGGAGAAGGTTGATTCCCAATATGCGCACGGGTTGCAAGAATTAGAATTTATTCGGGAACATAGTGATACAGAAGCTGCAAGGTTATGTGTGGACCAGTGGTTAAAAATGCCAGGTAAGAGTAGGAAGCTAAGTTTCAGTGATGGTTTCTAAATCCTGAATTGGAGAACAGAACACGTGATAATTGCATTGAGCTTGCAGGTGCCATGTGCATAACCTAATCCTACAATATTAACTTTGCTAGCATATGGCATTTGAAAGTTCTTAAACACTCATTTCCATAAAATCCATTCTTTTAATGCTTTACTGTTTAGGAAACGTAAGATACAAAATCTAGAAATCGCTAAGGCAATGTTAACAATTTTTATAAAAGAGGCTGGTAGGAATTAAAAATACTACTATTGAACTGCTGCTTAGGAGGATGTCTACATGAGTAAGTGTAACTTCAGGATATTTAGTGAATTTCAAATAGTACCTCGATGAAGGGTGTGAAAGTGCTTAAAAAGTTACACTGCTGGGAATTGAAGAAAATGAAAGAGCAGACTTCCTGAGTAGGATTGTACATTGTTAGTTTGCTTTTAAGAATCACTGTAACTTGATTTTTAAATGCTTTAGGGGTTATGTGTTATTTTGTTTGTTTTCTTAAGCCTCTATAATTTAGGTTCTGGTTAAGTACATTGTTTTATAACACAGGTCTGAAACCAGGCTCTCTTAATGGTGGAAAAAGGGGTGCTTGTAAGAGGGCAGCTCAGACACAAGTCAACAGCAGTCCCAAACACTGCCCTGTGATGCATTGCAACAGAGAGTTTGATAATGTACATCTTCTTCTAGGTCACCTTCAAAGGTAAGGACATAGTACAAGAGCTCAGTGCAAGATATCATAATGAAAGAATATGCTCTAACTTAGGACATCAGCATCAAGTCTACTTTAAACTGCCTGTACTGATGAAGTTCCATTTTGAGAGCCAGTTAATATGTTATACAATTTATATAGATGATGCGATGAACTTCATAGGGGTTTTTTTTGTTGTTTTGGTTTGGGTTTTTTGGGTGGGTAGGGAAGTTGTTTGGTTTTTTCCATTCAGAATTTATTTCTTGTTGAGCGTTTTGTAATACATGAGTTTTTTGAGAAACAAGATTTCTATTCTCCAGTTCTGTAGTATCTTCATTCAAACTTGAAAAAGAGCAAAAGGCTACCTTAGGCAATTTGATGGTAATATTAAAAAAAAAAGAGCCCATAATGAATGGAAAGAGGAACAAGAGCTATAGGTCAGACATCTGTTCATAGCTGATGATTGCTAGTCAGCACTCAGTGTGTCTGTGGTCAATTCCAGGAGATACTGCCTTTTAACTAGTGAGTGTGTTTGTGGGGAAGATGGTAAGGTGAGAAGTTGAGGGAAGTGTCATGGATTAACCCCAGTAGGCAACTCAGCCTCACACAGCTGCTCACTCACTCATCTCTCTGGGATGAGGAAGAGAACGAGAAGATTAAAAGTGTGAAAACTCTGGGCTGAGATAAAAACAGTTTAATAATTAAAGCAAAAGCTGCATGCACAAGCAAAGCAATATAAGGAGACAAACAGGCACAGCTTTTCCGTATGTAATAGTTAGCTCGAGTGATGTGTTTGTCTTCCCAGCTATCTCCCCTTCCTCCTCCTTCACCCAGCTTTTATTGCTGAGCACAATGTCTTAAGCTATAGGCTGCCTCTTTGGCCTGTTGTGGTCAGCTGTCCCAGCTGTGTCTCCTCCCAGCTTCTTGCTTACCCCCAGCCTCCATGCTGATGGAGCAGTCTGAAAAACAGAGAAGACCTTGACGCTGTGCAGTCACTGCTCAGCAATAACTAAAACATCTCTGTGCTATCAACACTGTTGTTTGTAAATCCAAAACGCAACAACTGTACAAGCTGCTACAAAGAAAATTAACTCCATCCCAGCCAGAACTAGTCCCTCTCTGGGAAATTGAGGCTTTTTTTAGCTTTTTTTAGTTCTTGTAAAAACAGTATGGTTCCTCTGCAGACTGACCCTTGTAACAGGTAAGCTGCAGGGAGATTCACCTCTATGCAAGGTATTTCAGCTGATACAGTTGATGATAGTGGAAGAGAGGAATTTTTATAGTTTAGGTTGATGGGATAAGGGTTTTTGTCCAACTGCTTCAAAAGACAGATCTTTCCTCATTTAAAAAAAAACCCTTTTAACTATTTAGATGGGATTAGTTTGTTAATTATTTCTTCTTCTCCAGGTTTGATCATTCTCCTTGTGACCCAACTGTCACGTTACGTGGACCCCCAAATAATGCTGTTGCCTGTGTGATATGCTGTGAAAGATTTTCAACCTCTCAGCAGTATAGTGATCATCTTTTATCTAAGGCAAGATCATAAGGATGAGTAACTCGCCTGACTGAATGTAGTAGAGAGTTTTCAAGACGTATAATTATGCACTGATTTTAGGTTTTTGTTTTCTTTTTTAACCCTCTTTCTCTCACCTCTCTTCTTTTAGCCTTAAGACATTTTGGTTTTTTTCTTATTCTGTTGTGTTTCAAACACCTGGTGTAGCCTGACAGTATTCTCTTTAGATCTGATCATTAGATTGTACTTTTTGGTATACTTTTGAGAGGACCGTAGTCTTGAGCCTCTTGTCCCTCTTTTGGTGTTGTTGAAAGGTGTTCCCTTTTTTTCACATCTTCAAAACTGTGAAAGATAAATGCAGCAAGTTAGGATGAAGTAAATAAAGAGAAGCAGCAAAAAGGAGATGGGGGAGGGGGGAAAGAGGCAATAGAATGAGAAAAGAAACTTGGGTGATTCATCTGTTTCCAGTCCCTCCAATAGAGGTATTTGCTGCTGCTCACTAGTTAACTTACAGAAGGGAAAGGATAATCTAGCATTTGAGCTGTGATTTGAATATAAGCTAGTAATGTTGCTTTTTTGTTGTTGGTTGCGCTCTCTATTCTGTTCATAACATGCTACTGTAAAACCTCAGTTGCATAACAGATGCTTAGCTGTTACCTTCTGGGTATGTGGTTTTATTTAGACAATCTGGTATTGAACTGCATAATGGATAGCATTTTCTAAGTTGGATGTTTTAATAACAAGTATTGTTGAGTACTCACTTAGTCTCCAGAAGCTGTGTTAAGTTCAGGGAAGTTGTAGACATTCTGAAAATCAGAATAATTTTAGCTTGTGGTAGTAACTCCTGATGCATAGTCATACCTGACAAGCTTGAAAGATTGCATTGTAATTTGTCCCTGCTCTTTTTCCATTGCTTCCAAGTTGTGTGCCTGTGACATGTCCAAGGGCATTAGCAGGAATTTGCAGCCAAGTCTGGGGAAAGGACTGATTCTTGCAACAGGCAAGAATGAATTACTTTGGTGTGGAAGGATGGGGAGATAATACTAATCAAAGCTGTGGAAGAAAGCATAAGCATATAATGAAGATTCACTGAATGACTTATGAAGGAGCAAGCAAAAAAATATCAGAAGCAAATCTAAAGGATTTTTACCTTGGAGGCAGAGATCCAGAGTTGATGTAGAAGGCAAGGCAGGTGGAAGGATTTGACTTTTAGAAAAGTCATGGACCTGTCAGGCTACTCTGAGGAGCAGCATTTTGAGGAATTGGAAGCTAGCAAGATCAGGGAAGAACTGACATCAGGAAAAGCAGCTGCTTTGGTAATAGAAGGAGCTTTTTCTGGGAGCCAGTGTAAAGGGATTAGCTAAGAATTTGAGCCCATAGTCCCTGGGGAAAGTGCTTGCAAGTGGTGCAAGAAGGGGATGGAGAAGTTGCTGGAGTAGTAAGGATAGATGAGTTGCTGAGTTTAACAATGGAAGTTTGGCCAATCCCTTGTGTCTCGTGAGCTGAAGTGCATAGAGGTAGGCTGTAGATGAACATAGATGTGGTAGCTGAAAACCTAAAAGTTGAAAATACTACCACAGAAGGGAGAGTGGAATGGAAGGACATGGGGAAGACTGGGACTGGTTTCTTTGCTTAATTTTTTCCTAAGTAGATAATTTTTCTCTTCCAGCTAAATGAAAATGATGGGCATAAAAAAGGTCTCCCTCCACAGCATATTCAGTGTTTTGCATGCCCAAACTGCTTCCTCCTTTTCACAAAAAGTGAAGAGTGTTTGCAGCATATGTCAGGAAAGAAACACTTCCTCCAGGTTTCTCAATTGAATGGTACGTTACTACTAAGTGTACTGCTTTTAATTTCTTCTGATAATTCACCCTTATGATATGAATTGACTTACATTCTTCTGCAGTTTAAAAAAGATTAAGGTTTTAAAGTTTGTTTTTAATGAATTGTTATTTTTCTTTTAAGGTCTTAAATGTGGTGCTTTGTAATTTGTATTTTTGTGTAGAAATGATTCCTCCATCACACTTGCTGTAATGAGAAGCCATCAGGGCTCTCATATAAGCTTCTCATCCTCCAGTGACTCTGTGCAACTGCTGTCCTGAATAAGTTTACATTTAGCATGTTGATAGAGACTTGGACCAAAACAAATAAATTTCTTTTTCAGTTCCAGTGAGACTGGCTGTGGAGTTCCTTCCCTTTACTGTACTGTCTGTAGTCTGCTTGGAGGCTATTGTCAGTGTCCTTGGCATTGCTGGTGACAAAGACCTGTGAAAATTTCTTCTCTGTATATTTGCAAATTTAGCCTGGTTAGTTGGGACAGTGCTGCTGGTCTGATGGCTTACACTGACTGCATTGCTGCTGAAGGCTGAAATACTGGTTATGTTGTGAGCTGGTAACATCCAGAACCACTTTTAAAAGGAAATACCTATCTGATCCTGGGCTTGAAAACAGGGTTAATGCTTGTCGTAGCTACGCTGACTTTTTGTTTCTGACATAAGCAAGTAGGCATTGAAGCATTTACTTTAATGTTAGCTAAATGGCTGAAACAGTTGACATATAGATGGAGTTGACTTCTTATGCAGGAAGTGGCCATATTTTAGATACTGTAGGTTTCAGGATAAGCCTGTGTGGCCAAAAGGATTGATATAGTTATTTCTCATCTTCATAACTATATCTTTGACTTCTGCCCTCCCCCAGAGTGGCTGCAGGAAGTGTGCAGAAAAGACAGGCTTTGAAGGCATCGTGCTGCAGGTTGAGTCAGTATTGCAATCTTCATGGAAGTGACAGTCATCTGCATGGTTATATGTTCTCTTATGTATTGAAGATCTAATGTACTTTTTTTCTCAAATAGGTTATTAATTCTGAATGTGATACCTGCAGATACTTTTAAATTCAAGTCATAGATTTTAAAAGAGATTCCTGGTGAGCTATTGCTTTGGAAAGATTAAAAGCACAAGTTAGTGGGTTTTTTCTTTAGAGGTGGATAGTTCTTACCTCAGAACAAAAAATGGAGTGCTCCAATTTTTCCTTTGCTTTAGTAGGTCTTCATGATTAATAATTACCAGCATGGTCTAACATCTGCCAGTGAAATTCACTGAAAGGCATAACCTCAAATTATTGCCTGCTGATCATCACATCTTACTAAACAGAAAAATCAAAGAGAATTTGCCTCCTAAGGTGCACAACATGAACAACATTTAATCCATAAGCCGTTCCCCATTCTCTTTTCAATAGAATTTTTTTATTCTGATGGTATCTGAATTTAGATATGGAGCATGTACTCTGAACAACAGAAAGTCCTGCATCTAAGAATGTAAGAATTAACACTAAAGATGGGAAAGAGAGAAAGAGATGGTCAGAGTATGTGGGAACTTGTTAAACGAATTGTGTGCTTTTTTTTTTTCTTTTTTTAAGCACTCTGTGGCTTAAAAGAAAATCATATGTGGTAAGTGTAGACAACTGGTCATAGATGGAGTGAAAGAAGGTCAATAAAAAGCTTTCTAAGAGACATATCTGACCTGATGTTGTAGAAGAGGAAAAGGGAAGTAGAGTCAGTCGCTGAGTATGAAAAAACAAGATCCAAACAGATTCAGAAATTAGATTGTCACAGAAATTTAAAAAATTCAGTCTTTTTAGTTAAAGCTTCCGTAGCACAGTTACTGTGGGCCAGCTGACACATGATAATTTGCTTTCTGAACCGTGTGACGAAGTAACAACAGTAACTATGTCATCAGAGAGCTTTCAAATACTTTGAAAGAACTTGCACTTTCTACCATTCCATTTTATAGATGAAATGAAGACTGGCCATCCTCTACCTTTTCCATCCTACGCGAAGAACCTTCTGATATCTCTGTGCAAAGAGGTCCCCTTCCAAGTGAAGTGTATATCCTGCTACAAGATACTACGATCGCATATGGAATTAACGGCTCATTTCAGGTTTGTGAAAGACAGCTGCTTTTATATCGTGAACACTCATAGATCAGTGACAGATAGGCAGACATGTTTTTAGTGCTCCTAGTGGATTTCCAGGCAAGTAGGGCCATCTGAATGTTGACTTCCTGAGTAAATTATCAAAAATGTGCCTTCCTTCATGTCTGTTACCCCACACTGCAGAATGCTGATCAATGTCAGGATCCTTTTTGTATTTTCTGTAACAGAACATCAGAACTTGGTGTCTGTTCTGCTGTTTGTAAGTTGACACTGTTTGATTTTGAAAATGTACGGAGTCAACAACATAACCATCAGTCTTAATGCTGGCTTTGGAAATTAGCACCTAATTCTCTTTGAAGTGCAGAGACCAGATACACATTGCATGGTTTCGTTAGCAAGCTAGTAGGAGGGTTAAAGTATACAGAGGACACTATTTCTATGCACTGGTTGCTGTAGCTACCAGGTAATATTTCCAAGTACATCTGAAAGTTTAAAAATGTTTCAAGTTATGATGTAACTTCTTTATGTTTTTTAATCCGCTCTAGAATGCGTTGTCATAATTCTGGGCCTGTGGCACTGTCGAAGAAAAGCATCTCCCAAGTTGCAGAGATACTTAAAACAAAAGGTTACTGTGAGAACTGTGATGAACTGTTTGCTAATAAGAATCAGATAACCCAACATAAACAAACCACTCAACATAACATTAGAGTTTTTACTACAATGGAAGAGTCCATCCTGATGTTCTGTCATATCAATGGAAAACAGAAAAATCAATCTTATTTGTGCCATATTGTGGATCGGTCAAGACCTCTGCTTAAAAGACATTTGACTTCAAATGAGTCTCCCAGTAAAATGGGGTCTACACCTTCAAAAAGGAAGAGTGATTTAAAAGATAACAATGAAGATAATGTAGCAAACCAAAGTCAAGGTAGTGCTTGCAAAGTAAAAGCCTGGTTTTGTGAATGCCTTCAAAAGTTTTTTACAGAAGAGTTAGTAGAAAATCACATTTTATCAGCAAATAGGATCTGTCACAAGTGTGCTGTGTGTGGAAAGCTTGCTGAAAATTCAAGCATTATCCGCCTCCATATGAGTCGATTTCATGGAGGAGCACACTTGACTAATTTTCTTCTCTGGTGCAGAGCGTGTTCTGCAGATCTTAGAGAAGAGGATATTATGGGACATGTAACTGAATTTCATGGTGGACATAGTTACTATTATGAGCAAGATGTAGAAGATGAACCTATGCCATGTGCTTCTGACACAACATGCATTTCTGCAGGTGAAGATAAAGACTGCATTTCTAGCCCTATGGAAGTCTCCCCTGAAAGAAGTCCTATCGTGGGAAAATGGCAGTGCCGCATTTGTGAGGAGATGTTTGAGTCTGAAGAGAGCGTTAAACAACATTGCATGTCCTTAGAAAGCCATGCATTTCACAGGTACTCGTGTGGCTTATGCAGAAATCACTTTCGGAAAGTAGGAACGCTGGAGCGGCACTTCCAAGAGCATCATAATCAGGAGACACAGACTAAATATTTCTGTGGCCTTTGTGGTCATCTCTTCTTTGACACAGAAGAAGAATTTCTAATCCATTATACGGAGATTCATAGCACGGACTATACATTTGTGCCTGA
Organism: Lepidothrix coronata; assembly: GCF_001604755.1. NCBI lineage: Eukaryota > Metazoa > Chordata > Aves > Passeriformes > Pipridae > Lepidothrix > Lepidothrix coronata. Next base: position 957,485 of record NW_016690421.1, on the reverse strand, counting down.
GCAGATGGAAGTATCAATAAAAAAAGAGGAGGACTTCCTCCCAGTCGAACAAGGAGACCTTTTAACCTGTGGTTGCCGGACAACTTATGTCTCCAAAATAAACAGGAAAAACGATTATGAGAAGTGTCAGAAAGCCATGCTGGAAAAAGGAAACTTATGGTTTCGATGCTGCTTGTGTTCTGCAACGGCACAGAATATTGCTGATTTGAAGAATCATCTCAAGAGTCACACGTCACTGAAACCTAAGGGAGAGATGTATGTTGTTAGATGTGCTGCATGCAACAAAAACTTTAATGATCTTCCCAGTGCACATCAACACTATCACATGAAACACTGCTTCTTGCAGAAACCTGATATATCAAGTCTTGCATCAGAATCAGAAAACACAGTATTCAAGTTCACAGCAAGTGGGGCTTGTCAGGTCAGAAAACCTCACAGGCTACAATTTCAAGCATCTCCATCGAAAACTCAGGACAGACCACAGTTGTCTCCTCTGCAGAGACCAATAGAGCAAAGGAAAGAAAATAATGAGGACTCGGCACACGCTGAAGAACTTAGTGAAAGTATGTAGAAAACTACTTTCAACATTAGAAAAATATTATTGTCTTTAACGCACTCTGTTTCAGTGTCAGTCCTGAGACTGAAACATTTAGTTTTCTAACTAGTTTGGAGCGTAATTTGGTGTTAAAAGGAAGAGGACAATCAAGGACCTCAGCTTGAGATCCAATGTGTAGAAATCTAAAAGTGATCTATAAGACATGTTCAAGAGAAACTTGTATAAATATTTATGATCCTGGTAGTGCTTTCTGTGTGGGCAGTCCTATTATATCACCATCTCCTCAGTTTTCTTAGCTTGCCAAATAGCACTATCTGCTGACAATTTATATTCTGAGTATGTAGTGTGTTTTTTTTTTCCTTGAACGTGCAATTTTTTTTTTAAGTTCATGATCACTTTTAAGAATGACATCAAGTATGCTGAAGGTGTACCTTGTGTTCAGAAGTTGAAAGTGTTTCTTAATTACTAGTGGTGTCATAATACTTTTAAGAGGTTGACCTTTATGTTACATTTACAGCAAAAAGTACAAACCTAAATGTTTTACATGCATGTAAGCAATGGAATGTCACAGAGACTTGCCATAGTTGGGGGTGCACAGATGAATATTAAATGCACTATTAAAATGTCTTGGTGCAGGACAACAAGCTTTCTGTGCTTACCACAAAACTATCCAGCTCTACAGCATCATATAGGCAGATGCTACTTTTATGTCTGATTTGTGCATGATTAAATGCTAATTCAGTTGATTTTAAAATCTATGCAGTTGCCAAATAGGACCATGTTTTGTAACTTTGCTTACGTAACAGTTGAATATGTGAATTGTCAGAAGTGTGTCTCAAGTTGATGTGTGTTGATTGACCAGAAAGTCAGGTGAATTTTAAATGTGTTTTTTTATCCCGTTGATAGATGGTGAGCTTCCTGATCTTGACTACCTGAGTACCATGACTCACATTGTGTTGGTGGATCTGGACAACTGGGGAAGCTTTTTCACACAGCTGCCAGCTAACCTGAACCAAGGGACATTTATCTGGGGCTTTCAAGGTAAAAAATGTTTGAAGGAAATTGGAAGATAAGATTAACAAGTCTACACATTTACTTGAGCAGAGATTCCTTGAATCTGAGAAAATTAACAGGAGCAAGCAGCCACTAAGGCTTCTTAAGTTGCAGTGGCCCAGGCACCATGTAACAGAAATGTTCTTGAACTTCTTAAACTCAGCCTTAACCTCCACTGCTCTTACTATTCTGTGTAGAATATTGTTCCAGAATTCTGGCTTCCCTAATAACTTCCTTAAACTGTATCATATTAGGTTTTCATAATTATCAGGACAGCCATAATACTCAGAGATTACTTTAACTCCCAGGTCCTACTTATAATGCTGCTGCCCTTTTGGTGATCTAGTGGTTAGGATGCAGCACTCTCACCGCTGCGGCCCGGGTTCAATTCCCGGTCAGGGAACTCCTCCGGGCAGATGGAGCTCGTCAGCTCTGTAAGGCCATCCATCTAAGAGAAGGTCACTCTAAACAAACCTACGTCCTGAGGACCTCGCTGCTCCAAGCTCGCTTGGCCCCGGCAGATGAACCTTAGGATTAAAGGGTGGGCTCAGTTCAGCGCACTCTGTGTCTCACCTAAAAAATGCACTGTGCAGGCTGGAAGGGTAATGACCTTTCCCAAATCTTTGTTCACGAAGACTGGCCATGATGACTTCTAGAAGGCATGATTTTGCATTCTTAGTCTTATTAAATTTAGTTTAGTACAGGGCAATTGATGGAACTCACATTGTCATGAGTTTCACAGAATCATAGAATGGTTTGGGTTGAAAGGGAAAATGATCGTATCATTTTGCAGAGTCTGCCAATAGCATTCCTTTACCTTGATACTTTTGCTTACCTGACTGGTTTTGAACCAACTTCTTGGCCACCTCATGGTTTTTCTACTGTTTTTCTCTGTATCTGCCTTTATAGTTATTTTGCCTGTAGTACCTTGAATTCTTCAGTAAAGTCTAGATAAGGGATGTTTTCAAAATATTTTTTGCCTGAAACACAGGTATCATCCTAACAGACTTGTAGGAATTGTCGAGTATGTTTTATACTTGGTAAACACCATTGCATTGCACTTCTTTGCTTAGTGTTTTTGAGTATCTCTTCCTTTAAAAGATAATCGAGAACATCCTGAAAACTGAGAGTTGTCATGCTGCTCAGGTTGGACAGAAAGGCCTGTTGATGCCTAGATCAGTCTTTTTTCCCTCTTAGAAACAGGTTTTCCAGTTAGCTGATGAAGGCAGAGCAAGTATGGCTGTTAATGTAAAGTGTTAGTTGTTCAAACAGTCATCTTACTCCTGGACCTGTAGCCTTAATATCTGGTTGTTCGGAGTTCTGGGAACGGATCCTCTGGTCTTCCCTATTAAAGCAGGTTATGCTCCTGAGTTTTGTGTTCTGCTCAGGCATTACTTCTGTATCACTACCTGTATTACCATTGCCTAGCCCTTGACCTTTCTGTGACAGCATTCTTGTGCACATGCAAGCCACATAAAATTGTGATTTTGAGGATTTATATCATGGAATCATAGAATGCTAAGGGGTTGGAATGAGCTTAAAAGATGATCTATTATAAAAAATTACTTAGTTAAGAAAAATTTTTCACAGTTATGTGAAACTTTCCCCATGTGAATTCAGACATTGGCTTTCAGTCATACTTTGTTATTCTGTCTAATTTACTTGAAACTAGTTAGTTTTTAATTGACTTAAGCTCGTTGTTATGAGTTCTGTGCTCTTACTATTTTCCAAGGTTAAAATGCTGTTTTGATTCAGTAAGAAAAAATTGTTTGAACCCAGGGATGTCTGAGCTGTATTGTTGTCAGAAATTTCTCTTCTCTGACTTAAGGAGAAGTAATCATAGTACAATCTTTAGTGTTACTAGTCTGTTGTCAGGAACTTCTAGTATTAATGATACTCTTACTGAAAGGTACCTTTGTGCTAGTTAAGACTCTGTGCCCAGAGATGTTCCAAACACAGGTGCCTGATGGCACAGCACAGCCCACATTAGCACCAATGTCTCAATGTCTTACTTTCGGACAGGTTCGCTGCATGCACACTGCCTCCTGGGAATGGCCCCTGATGCACCTGAACTGAAAAAACATGCTAAAGAGTTACTTGTGATTAAAAAGGGCCATATTCATATTAGAGAAGAATTTAGCAGTTTATTAGTGACAATTATATTGTTTTGGAGCCTGGGAGCACTAAGTCTCCCAGGCACATCTGGATTTATTGTTGTAGATACCCTCTCATAATAATAATGGTTTACTCAGTTACTTGAGGCATGCTAGTCTTGTTTGTTTAGCCTATGAAAATATAGCAACGTCCTTGTCTCTTCTATTTTTTTCCTGCATTTCCCAAACAACATTTCTGAATTTTTTAATTATTATTTTTATATGATAAATCTACATAATTTCTGTTATTCCTGTTGCTAGTATACCCTTAGCTTTGCTTTGAGTTCTTTGCATGGTTTCTGTCTTCAGATACTCAGTTGTCTTCATCCATTTGTCAGCTAACAAATAAAGAGACTAAATACAGTTCTGTCATTGGTTTCAGTTGTCCTGGTCAAATGCTTATGTTGTGCATTTATGCAGCCAAACCCTAGGTTTGGTGATTACAAGTCTTTCCCAAGTAGCAGTGACTGAGACTGTCACAATAGATTAGAACAAGTTGCAAGTAGCATTTTTTTCTCATAGATAGATACCACTAAATCATTTCTCTGTGGACTCTTAATAAATCTTTATCTTTGAGATCATTTTTTATACCACCTTCTTGCCATTAGGCTGGAAAGGGTGAAAAAAACCCAGGAGAAATCTACTGAGGAATGCTTTTGTTTGCTGGACTGGGAGTGGCCATGTTGACATACACCATCCTCTGCAGCCTGTGTACTTGAGCCTTAGTTTCCCATGTCCTCATGTGAAGTGCCATCAATGACTGCTTTCATTTTTCATTCAAAATCCTTTCTTACATCCAGCCACTCTATCAGCTGGCAGATAAAGCAACACTTTTTCCTCCCCTTTGCAGAGCCATTATTTCTTAGCAACTGGGAATATTATGAATTTTTTAGTTGCTCTCTTCAAATTGTCCTTTCATTTGTTTGCCTTTTTATGGTATCATAGTAACTGCAAGCTCCTCTGGTTTTTCCTCTCTGCTTGAAAGACTTCCTGCTTCTTTCCTTTCCCTTGCAACTTGTTTCAACCTGGTATTGGTTTTGTCTGTAGCAGACACATTACTCAGCTCGTCTTTATTATCCAAATATTTTCTTAGCCAGTAACTACATGTTTTAGGATACTGTTGAGAAAATTTCTGCACTTTTTTTCCCAGTTGTAGCTTCATTTTGCATATCCTTGACTGCATCCAAGGGTTTATTAGGACTCTAGCATTTGTTTCAGCTGTTGTTCCAGTTCTTGGACCTTCTTTTTAAAGAGTTCTGATGTGTCAGGCATAGCGTATGTACATATATATATATATATAGCATATATCTATAACTCCTGCAGTACAGGTTTCCCTAAGAGAAGTAGTTCTGTTACTTGTACTATGGTCCCGGAGTTCCTCTGCTTCTGCACATTAACCATAACTGTACTTCAAACTGGAAAAAAATCCACATCCCTGAGTCTAAAAGCAAATGATATCTATAAGATAAGTTTTTCAGAATTAAAACAAAAAAATCATACAAAATTGAATGGGTAGTATCAGGCTAGCTACTTTTTTTTTTTTGGCTTTCTAACTAAAGAACAAGGGGGTTGGGGGGATTTTGGTTATATGGTTTTTTTAGCTTTCACATTGGTCAAAATAAATTCTGCCTTTAAAGACAGATTTATCTTTGCTTTTGCCTTCTTACACTCTTAATTTATAGGGATGTGTTTACCCAAACCCATGGTTTGTTTGTTTTTCATGTTTGGGTTTTTTTATTATTAATTTTATTCCTCTTCACTGTTTAGGAGGATACAGCAACTGGAAACCTCCAGTGCAGTGCAAAATTTACAATTATCTTAAGAGGATTGGATGTTTCTTTCTTCATCCACGTTGCGGTACCAGAAGAGAAGCAGCAGACTTTGCTCTCTGTGTTCATGTAAGTTAGGGCATACTGTCTTTATTGCTATGTCTCTGTACCCAGAGGAGAGTGGCAGGTGATATCAGCTATTGATGTTAAATACTAATTGCAGGTGAGATTCTTAGGTTCTTTTCATGATACTTACGTGTCCACTATACAGAATGATAAACCTGTCACTGGATTGAGTGGAGGCAGACAATTGAGAAGTGATTTAAAAGTTAGCCCAAATAGGACATCAGTCTGCTGTGGAGAAGAAGGAGAGCTGCTTATGCAGAATAAAAAAACCCTGCAATTACGGTTTCTCTTTAACTCCTGCCTCTCTCTTCAAGTAACCCAAATGTTGGGCCATCTTTACAGTGGAGTTGAATGAGTGCCAGTTTCACAGACTCTGTTGAGCTGACAAGCAGTGCCTCTGTTCAGTAGACCTTGGACTTTGGCAGGATTGGGGATGTGCAGGTGCAAGACAGGAACCTGGGATACCATGGGCACTTAAGTTCTTTATGCAGAATCATAGAATCATTAAAGCTGGAAAAGACCTTTAATATCAAGTCCAACCATGAACCCAGACTACCACCGTGTTCACCATTAAACATAAGTGCCATACCCACAAAATTTTTGATCACTTCCAGGGATGGTGACTCCACCACTTCCTTGGGCAGCCTGTTAAAATGCTCGACAACCGTCTCAGTGCAAAAAATTTCATAATATCTAACCTAAACCTCCCCTGGTGCAGCTTGATGCCATGTAATGCTTTATCAGTTAGATAAAACTATTAATATATAATTATATAAGCACATTTTGCAACAGTGATTTTGTTACATTACACTTTCTATATGATTCTTAAAATGCTCTGCACAGATGACTAATTTTATGTGGAGATTGTTCTAAAATGCTGCTTTTTAGGAATTTGTTCCATACTCTGTACTGTTCTGGTAACCATTACCTGTATCTATTATTGTATGTAGAGAAGAAATGCAGGATCAAACTGTTGAAACGGTACCTTTCACAGTGGTATAACGTGGCTTGGATCATACAAGCAGGAGTAAATTGCTGTAGAAAGCACTGAAGACCTATCTTGCACAAAGCTAACCAAATGCCACAAGAGAAAAACATGATCTCAGTTCAACATTTGTTTCCCTACAGGCTGGTCGTCTGGATGAGCACCTGCCCAAGCAAATTCCTTTCACTGTACTTTCTGGAGACAAAAGCTTCCTGGAACTGGAAAACCAATTTAAGATGACCCAGCGGTCAGCTTGCATCCTAAATCCTCACCACATTGAAGGAGACATGATGTGTGCCTTGCTAAACAGCATTTCAGATACCACAAAAGGTAGAAAGTAAATATTAAACACAATTCTTCCAGTAAACTGATAGTTCTTTCCAATAAAAGACTTGAATCCTTATGCTGGTAACACAAGCTGTTGCTTGATGCTTCTTGCATTGTACTGGAATTTCAAGGAAATACAGATCAGAAAACCATTTTGCTTGGAGCAAGTTTTGAAACTAGACTTAATTAAGCATTTTTATTCAACATAACAAACTCTATCATTCCTATATTCTTTATTATAGCGAGAGACAAACTGTTGTTTGAGTCAGAACACTCCTTTCTAATTAAAGAGAAGCTCTTTAGAGTACTCTTGTGTGCGCATTTGTCAATTTGTACTCAAATCTGCTTAGCTTGATTTGTTCTGGGTCCGAAACAAATGTGACCCTGCTAGAGCATCGTTATTTCTCAAAATATTTCTGCCTATTTTAACTCTGATTGTCCTCCTGGCTACTTCCTGTTATTTGACAATTGTCTTCACTGGCACATGACTCACACATTCATTTGGAAAAAAAAAATTCACTGGATGTTTTGAAGTTCTCTAAAATGCCAGATCCTAATGACACACTGAAACAATCACATTGGTTTTATATGGGATAATCAAAGATGACTGAGCCAGCTCATTTTCATGCAAAGGATACCAGAGCTGAGTTTTAATACTTGTCACTATTTTAAAATATTTTGATATTTTCCTAGAAGACCTGACATTTCTCTGTAGACATTATATTGCTTTTCCTGGCTCTCGTTTTATTTTTGTGGGGTTGTAAATTGTGGGCATATTACAGAAAGCTGTTTCTGAATTAGCCATAACCTTTTTCTGAAAAAATACACTGCTAGTCCTGATACAGGTTTGTGAGAGCTATCACATTAAGTGGAGTGAATGGTGAAATTGGCATTGATTGAATAAAGGGAAAAAGAAAGATAGGATAATAGTTTCCTGAAAAAAATTGTTTGTGGTGAGCTGGAATTGATTTATGTGCTTTTGATACAGAAAAGGTGCTTATAGACTTTTCTGGCCACCCCAAGCATTTGCTGATCTAGATTTTTCAGCTGGATAATGGAGATATGATTCCCAGCCAGAATCAGCCATACCAGTAAAATTCCTTGGCGTAATTAATTACAGAATTGTCACTTTTGTTAGTGCAGTTCATTTTCTCAAGGGGGAGGGGTTATCCATAAAGCTACACTTCCCCTGGTATCAATACAGGCTGGGGGATGAACTGATCGACATCAGCCCTGCTGAGAAGGACTTGGGGGGCAGTGCTGGTTAATGAGAGGCTGGACATGAGCTGGCAATGTGTGCTCACAACCCAGAAAGCCAACTGTATCCTGGGCTGCATCCCAAGAAGCATGGCCATCAGGTCAATGGAGGGGATTCTGCTCTTCTGCTCCACTCTCCTGAGATCCCACCTGGAGCACTGCATCCAGTACTGGGATCTCCAGCACAGGAAGGACATGGACCTGTTGGAGCGAGTCCAGAGAAGGCCACAAACATGAGCTGGAGCATCTCTTCTAGGAGGAAAGGCTGAGAGTTGGATTTCTTAAGCCTGGAGAAGGGAATGCTTCAGGTGACCTAAGTGCAGCCTGTAGGAAGGATGGGGAGGGACTTTTTACAAGGTCATAGAGTGATAAGACAAAGGGGAATGGCTTTAAACTGAAGGAGTGTATGTTTAGAATAGGTATTAGGAAGAAAATCTTTACTCTGAGGGTGGTGAAGCACCGAGTGGTGGTTTTCCAAAGAAACTCTGGATTCCCCATCCCTGTAAGCGTTCGAGGCCAGGTTGAATGGGGCTTTGAGCAACTTGGCCTAGTGGAAGGTGTTCCTGCAGAGGACTTAAAATTAGATGATCTTTAACATCCTTTCCAATTCTATGTTTCTATGCATTGTTCCATTCCCAGTACAAATGTTTTTTTTGTAGAGTATATTGAAATGTCTAGATTGATCTCTTCTAATGTAATTATAGCTGTATAACTGTAAATTAATGTGGACGGCTGGTTTTGCTTTGTGATATTTGTATATTTTTTGGGAGGAAGAGTTGGAAGAGAGCTGTAAGCAGTTGATTTAGCTGGTACAGGCTTCATTTCTTGTACAGTGTGTTGTGCAACTTAAGATATGAGACAGTGAGGATAGGGGAATGACTGTTTTGCTATATAAGGGTACTCTGGCTCCCTGCCTAGGTAGTTTTGCTGTTATAGCTTTATTCACCAGTGTATACTGGCTCAGAGGTGATGACTTAGATCTAACCCTTTTCTGTGTATAAATGATACTCAAGTATTTTTTTTTTTTTATATTGATCTTGCTTTTGGAAGTCTCCTAATATAACTATTCTTTCAATGTCCTTTACTAAGTTAATATTTAATTTACTGTTACGGTGATTGGCACTACTCAGGGGCCACAAACCTTAACTTGCTGGCTGGCTGATCACTGTGCATTCCACTTAAGTTATTTGTGTGGTCACTATTAAAAAAAAATATAATCTTTGAGCAGAGAAGTGATGGAATGGCACATGATTCCTTTGGCTGTTGGGATTCCCTAGCAAACCTGTAAGGAACAGAAATATCTTGAGCTATCCTTGGTCCCCTTTTTCAAGTATAAATCAATGTCAGCAGGGGGGGACCCAGACAGCAAGAGCTGCCTTTGTCTCCTCTTCCTGTATTAAAACAAAACATTAGAAAATTCACTTTTGGTAACAGCCCTATAGTTGCTGCATATTGGGTGATGTTGTTACCAAGAGTTTATAAAGTTTGTCTTTAAAAAGATAAAGCCACTGCATAGTACACACAGTGTGTGGCTCAGCAGCATCAGCCATCATTTCCAAGTCTTAGTGTGGCAACACCAGTGCTGGAGGGTTGAGATGGAAAGTTGTGCAGTGTATCATAGGCTGGTATAACTTGTTACAGAAATGCAGCTGACTGTAAGGAAATGTAAACAAGAATTGCTTGCTTTGTGACTTTCTCAAGCCTATGGCTATTATTCTGGAGGGAGAAATAAGTTAGAAACGCTTAGGACAGAGAATCATGTTGAAAAATATGAGACCATTGTTGGTATTGGAAGAGCTGCAAAATGAAAAACCTGTTTCCCTGAATCACCTTCACAGAGCTATCGTTAGCTTCTGAGCAGCTGGGTTGTGTTTGAATGTGGCAATCTGACAGGTGCATCTTGTGAACCATTTTACCACATCAGCAGAATTGCTGTGGGAACTGTGGTACGTGTATTCATTTTAAAATAAATAAAAATAAAAGTTCCTGCATATGTTGCAATAGGATATCAACCATATGTTACTTTAGGTGACCCTTGGTTGTAGCAGATGCATGAATTTCCTTTGAGACATGAAAAGAGTAGGCAAGAGATATAATCTTATTTGTTCTCTTCTGCTGCTAAGCCGCTTGAGTTCATAAGTGAGGAAGGTTTTTGCTTTTATGCTGAAGACACAAGACATGATGGGAGCTTAATGCATGTTAATCAAGTGGTTTGGGGAGTGCAGAAGGGAAGAGTTTTCAATGTCTCCATTTGTAACGAAAAATTTGTAGCACGCAGAAAAACACCATTATTCAATTGTCAGTCTTGACGATATTATGTGTCTTGAAATTACAGCTTATACTTTTAATGAGCACTGGTCAGTGTTGAGGGCAAAGCTGATGGTAGGTTAGGGGTTGTCATACCCATCTAGGCACTGGCAGGAATGCCACAACTTCTTGGTTGACAAGATATTTTTGTGTAAGTGGATGGCTTTAGCTTAACTGTGTTTCTCACAGTCATATTCAAATGAGATCCTTTAGTGACTGAGCTCTTATGTGAATCAGACTCTTTTTAATAATAAGAGGAGCATATTTTCTGGAGTATTTCTTATCCTTTCTTTTGAAGAGCCAGTCTGTCTCATAAGCCTGTCAAAAGCAGTAGTGTAGTGATGTAGTGTGTTGTCTGCCAAATAGCCACTGCACCTCTTTCAGTGACCCATAAAGTATGTTTCCACTGTGCTCAAGTGGAGTTGTCAGCCTGCATCTTCAATCTGCTACTATTGCCTGAAGTGTTTAAGTACTACCAAATGCAGCTTCTGTGACTCGTTATATTTGGAAGAGCAGGATTTCAGTTCATTTTGATAAATGTTGCTAAGCTTCCTAGCTCCCACTACCCCAAAACTCTTTTGGTTTATATACAGCCTACAAAAGAATTTAAGAGGATGTAAGAATTATTTTATAGAAGACATTGAGAGTAGTTGCTAGCCTTTTCCATGGTCAAGATTTTCATGGGTGCTGAGGTCCAATATGAATACATCTGTCCCCAGTCTGTGCTTTTTCCAAACGTTCAGTTAAAACAAACTGCAGATGACTAAAGATAGGTCACAGCTTCTAGCCCCCACTTCCCAAAGAAACTGAATGTGAAAGGTATGAACATCTGCAGCATGATGCACCATGAATGAATTATAGTTACTGTAGTAAGAGTCTATTCCTTTATTATAGCAGCCACAGCCTACTGCAGTAGGGAATGATAAGAAAGTCACCCTTCAATTGTAACCTTGTGTTTAGCTACAACAGGAAGTTACTATTGCCTTTGGTATGTCAGTGGCATTTCTTGTGTGCATCTTTGAATGTATGTATATGCCCTAGGGAGAAAGCAATATATTGAGACCTAAGATAATGAGTCTGAACAATAACTGTAACCAAGTGGATGAAGTGGGAAGACTTCACCAATCAGATAATACAAAGAAATTCTCGAGGTTTAGTTTAATCTTGTGAATTTGAGGTGTCTAAGATGAAGGTTAAATGAAACTCTTAGTGACCATCATGATATCGCCCACAGTTTCCAAGAAGTGGATTTGGAGGAGAGTGAAGGATTGAAAGCTTTATTTTTAGTTGTGCTACAATTGAATGAACGGATGAATGAGCATCTGTAGGGAGATACATGGAGTGAAGCAGGGAGTAGCTGTATTTGCATTTACTGATGATGTTACCTTCATGAAGAAGCAGATTAGAGAAGTACTAGGAAGGAGTATGTGGGGAGGATACTCTAGGGACATACTAAAGAAGGAATAAAGGAAAGGATTCTAGAAGCCAAGGGAACAGTATTTTAAAGGCGACATAGTTGATCATACCAAACATCATTGCTAACAAGGTAAGGATGAGGTATTGATTGTAAGTTTTTGGCTAAGTAGTTCCTAGAATCCTGAATGAGGTAACATATTATATCCTTAAAGTAGCACTAAAACTCCAGACACCTGCTGTAAAAGGAAGAGGGTCAGCGGTTGGAGAGACAGTGAGTTAAGTGTGATGTGAATGTCACAGTACATTGGGATGGAAAAGAGGTAGGTGAGATTGGGAATTACTGAAAAGACTAAGAGAAGGAGCATTGCAGGAGAGAAGAGTGAAGGTGAGGGTGTGAAACTGCACAATGGAATAGACAGAGGAGGTGTGTTGTGTGGCAAGGGAGCAGGACGAAGGCTGGGGAAGGGAAATCAAATTCCTAGTGAGACACAGGAACTGGTAAACCTGATGGAAGTTACTAAAGGGATGGTGGTAGCTGGGGAGGTTGCAAGAGAAGAGAATTAGATATAGTGGTAAACTATCCTGAGCTATGTGGGCAACTAATCCAAATTCAGCCTGTGGCGCTTTGATGGCAGGACAGTGGGTGGCGCTTGCATTCTGTGAATGTTACCAGCCTCTTCCCAGAATAGGTTTCTATGAGAGACTCATAAAATATCAAAAAATCGCTGTATTTTCTTCCATCTATAGGCTTAATCTTTTTAATCTCTGAGCTTTATATTCCTCCAGAGTTAGCCTTCCTGTTTTCTCATTCTTGCAGCAGGAATATGCCGGTATATGAGAACAGTAGTGACCAGTAGAGTTTCTTTTGAGACAACAGTTATAGTCAGAGGTTGTTAGCTTATGTTTATCTAATAAAATGTACTAGCCAAGAGGGTCTATCTTAAGATCTCTTGGCTCTGAAACTGGGCAACGGATTTTCCTCTGACCCCAGAGGAGTTGGGAGCCTGTAGCATGTGCTGAGCATTTTGACAAGAGAGACAGGATGTGTCTGATTCCTCAAAATTAAACACTCCTCATCAAAAGATGCCAGCAGTGCCAGGAGTATATGCTTATGAAGTGTGGGCTGGATGAGAAAACTGAGATGGATTGAAAACTGGCTGAATGGCCAGACTTGGAACATGGTGAGTTCAGATGGGGGCCAGGAACCACCTGTGTACCCCACGGGTCAGTACTGGGTCTGGTCCTGTTTAATGTCCATTAATGACGTAGATGGTGGGGCAGAGTGTCCCCACAGTAGGTCTGTTGATGACACAAAAATTGGGAGTGGCAGTTCCTACACCAGGGGATTGTGCTGCTATCCACAGGAACCTTGACAGGGAGAAGTGGTCTGACAAGAACCTCATGAAATTCAACAAAGGGAAGTGCAAAGTTCTGCACCTGGGGAGGAATAGCCCCAAGCATCAATATATGTTGACCAGGAGTCAACCAGCTGGGAAACAGCTTTGCAGGAAAGAACCTGGGAGTCCTGGTGGACATGAGCCAGCATTGTGCTGTGGTGCCTCAGTACCTTGGGCTGCATTAGGAAGATGTTTGCCAGCAGGTTGAGGGAGGTGATCCTTTCACTCAGTAAGGTCATAACTAACAAATTTGGAGCTCCCCACTACATTGTCTTCCTGGTAATACTCAAAAACTGTCTGGACGTAGTCCTGGGCAGCCAGCTAGATGATCCTGCTTGAGCAGGCAGGCTGGACAAAATGACCTCCGGAGGTCCCTTCCGACCTCTGCCATTCTGTGACATTGCTTGACCAGTCTGGTGGCCTTTTATGATGGAGCAACTGCAATGGTTGACAAGGGAAGGGTGACTGATGTAATCTGCCTAGACTTCTGTAAGGCGTTGACACAGTCCCAACATGACATCCCTGTCTCTAAATTGGAGAGACGTGGATTTGATGTTTGGACTTGTTGGTGGATAAAGAATTGGCCAGAGCAGTCTGAGATGTCTTCCAGACTAGAAGATTAAAAGGATGGCTAATAAGGGAGAAGCCACTTGTGAAAAGCCTTTTACGTGGTGCTTTTTCCTCCCTTTCATTAATAATTGTACCGACTGCTCTTTTTGGGGAGTTGTATGGATTTTTCTTTCTTTTGCTTTGTTTGCTTTGGAAAATGATGTAAAAAATAGTATTTCTTCTTCCCAGAAATAGTAGGGAGCTCCAGAAGGGGTTCACAGTTAGTCTGGCAAGTGACTGGAGAAGGACCATCTATTTCTGGCATCTTTCAAGGCTGCTGATCACTGTTTGACGCCAGCTGTTGGAGTTTGTATTCCTGGAATTGGGAAAGTCAGTAAGGTTGCTGCTCAAACAGGTTATATGTCAGGGGTTTCAAAACAAGTTGTGGAAAGTGTACCTGACACTTTGAATACCTGTTGAGTAATTTAAAATGCCGGAAGTCACACAGTCAGTACATTGGATGGCCATATTGGAATGTTCATTGCTGGTTAATGTAATCAGAAGTACATTGATGTACTAATAAATGTGATGACTTTAAGAGAAGTCCTTCTGTTGGTATGACTGTAGGAGACCTGATTGACTGCTAATAAGACGTCATTAGAGAGACCATCTCCCAAAATAGCAATAGCCTGTAGCAGGAGAATGAATACATAATGTGACTCATTGGCTTACTTTTTAACCTGTATTTTACCGAGGCTCTGTTCAATGGGAAAAAACAACCAACCAAAACAAAACAAAAAACCAAACCCTACCACCTTAGGTACACAAATCCCTCCTAGACACTTCAAAATAGAGCTGTCACTCTGGAGCTGGGAACCAGCCTTGTGAAGAGTGTTATTAAGAAAGGGAAATGTGATGGAGTTTTGGCTGAGCTGGATTGTGATGAATTAGCAGATTAAATTAAGTGTATCAACTTTCTGCTTCTATGAGACTTGAAACAACATCTGCTGAATTGCACTGCTCAGTTGAGTTTTAGCATACCATTGTTCAAATGCAGTATTTGGACAACAAAATACAGCTGCGGTCATGTGTAGGCAGAGACATGCTTATAGTACTTCTTCCCATAATTAAATCCTTGATACATTTTGTAGAAAGCAAGTAATGACATTTTTTAATAACTGAATATTAAAAAAAAAACAAAAAACGAAGTGCAGTAGACACAGTAACTTCTACACCTATTATTTCTTGTTACTGCTTTAAAATAATATAAAATTGAAGCAGTCTGCCTGTAGATTTTGGGGAGAAGGGAAAGAAGGAAGCTGAAAAAATGACTCTATCTCTTGAGTTACTTAAACTATACTAGAATGTATATTTTTATCTTGGTATTTTAGTTCATAACAGGTGTACTCTTCAAATCTAACCTTCAGTGTTGTTACAGTAAGAGAAATCAAGAGAGGTTGTTAATGTCTTTATTAGAAACTGTGTAATTTATGTTCTGTTTGTGCATTTAAGGTTCAGACAGCGAAGAGGATGAAGATATGAAACTAACAGTGAAAAGGAGCTTCGAAGAAATAAAAAACCAGGAAGGTCTGTTCATTTTTACTTTTCTGTGTTCAGGAGCACTACTAATTTTGGAAGACAGAGAAACTAAGCTTACAATCAGTTTTACAGAAGGTGACCTCTTAGCAATACTGTCTAAAATGCGCTGAGCAGTCATGAGTAGTGAAGAACACTGTGATGAGCTATAAATTAAAATTCTGAACCTGAAAAGTATGCCAGCAGACTGAAAATCTATTTCACTGGGGTACGACAGAATATTGTGCAATTCAAGACTTGACTGAGTTCACTTTGTACCAGTTTAATATGGCTGTGTTTTCTCAGAGTAGAACTACTGACTAAATAGTTGAACTTCTGAATAAATAATTCAGAATTAGGTATCATATCTCAATAAAGCACTCTGGTCTCCTAAAAGAGCTGTAGATTTATGCAGAAGTTTGAATCAGCAGTAAATCTGTTCACATCCTATCTTACCTTATTTGAAACTGTTTTCATCCTTTTGCTGTTGTGCTTACTGGTGATGTGCATACAGTGTAGTCATGAATTTTTGGTGACAAACCACAGTGCACTTTGAAAATAATTTATTGCTTAAAGGCTTGATTCTGACCTTCCACCTGATGGAAATAAAACGAACTAAAAAAAACAAAACAAAAAACAAACAAATGAAAAAACCCAAAACCAAACAAAAAAACCAAACAAACAAAAAAAAAGATTTGTACAAGCTCAGTGGTAAAATTCAGTTACAAGTTTACCAACTGTTATTAAATACTGTTGTTAAATGTCCAACATTCATCTCCAGCACTGAAAGGTGTGCTCACGTCCCCCTAGTACAGGGATAGCATTGGCATTTGGTGCATACAGGAGGTCCCACTTCTGATGCTGCAATGCTGAAGGCATCTGACCTTATGAAGCAGCCTGGCTTCAGATGAGTCACAGTTTGGACCTTATTCTGGATTTTTGCACAGTCTTACTGGCTAAATGACAACATATTTTAATGCAAGCAGCTGTCTGCGAATGGTTTTCTGCTTTATTGTGGTTTCAATTTTTTTTTTTTTGTTTCTGTGACTATGTAATATTTTTCTTTCAGAAACTCTTTTATTAGTAGTACCGGATTTTACAGGGAAGTCCAGGTGCATGAATATGGCTCTGCTGACATGAGAGGGCATTCATTCATTGATACAATCTCTGTTCCAAATCTCAGCCTTATGTACAACAGCCCAACAATAATTAAAGTTTTAGAATTCTATTTCTTTTGTCATAAGAACAGATGGCCTTTTTTTTTTTTATAGGATGTGCTTTTGTCCTCCTAAAGCAGAGGAATAATTCAAGAATGACAGCGTGTCTGAAAGCTGCTTTAATTTTTCCAACTATACTATTGATTTTAATATTTCCAGTGCATACATGCCTTGTCTAACTTAAGATATTTAATCCACTAACACCAAACAATTAGTGCCCAAACCTACCTAAATGTAGTGCAAAATCGAAGTTTCTTTTTTGAGTATCATGAAAGTTGTTTGAGAGGTTGTTAATAAGTCACATGGTTACAATACAGTCTTCCCCCCCCCCCTCAAAAATGTTACAGTATAGCCCTGATCTAGACTATTCTTACTGTTGATAGTGACTTTTTCTCTACTTGCCTAGCCTTTCTACCAAGAGTGACAACAGTGGTGCCAAGTCAGAATGTAGGTATGGGAATATCTATGGATACGGAATGGGAATGAAAAGACCAAAACCTCTTTGCTTGTTCTCTGTGTGTGTGTGTGTGTTTTAATGCTTTGTTTATTTTTGTTGGTGCATACACCATATGGGTTCTAATCTTGCTGTTATTTTGACCACTAAATACATGGTTGCATCATGCTCCTAAAGTAATCATTGGGCTGTCCCTAGTTAGTACAGTGGAAAGTTGTAAAGGTATTTTCTATATTTTGAAGTGTTGAAAAGATAGCATACAGCAGTAGGGAAAATATGTTCATCTGTTTCTCTGGGGTTTTCTGCTGTCTACTGACATTGCTCACAGAAGTAATTTGTTGCTTTATTTAGTAATATTAAGGTAGTTGTGTTTATGACTAGTTATCAACTACAGTTTGAGATTATAATATTTTTTTTTTAATCTGTACAGAGCAAGATGTAGAATTGCAAGAAGCTATCAAGAGGAGCCTTGAGGAAATGTAAATGAAGATACTTCAGTATACTAACACCATGTCATCAGAACTGCTTACAGAAATGGAAGCTTGTTCATCTATTTACAAGGGTTCAGAAATACCACTTTAAAAACACATCTGTATCTAAAATAGTTAGATTTATAATCTGATGTTCTCTGTTGTACTGATGAACAGCCGGAGTTTATTCATATTCACTGCACTATATCGTGTATGATAAAAATAAATTTTTAAGCCTTTGCATATTTGTTTCTAATAGGTGTGATGACTAAACCTCTCCGATCTATCTGTATAAGTTGTTGCCTAATTAGTAGGCTGGTCTTACTAGGTATTTTGGGGCTCCTGGTTCTTTTTTTTTTTTTCTTAATTGATCCTTGTATTTAATTTCTCTGTCACAAAATGTCATTGTCTTTATTTACTTTTTCATGTGATCTTTGCAACAGATAAAAATAGTAAACTCAAGTTATCTCAGATTTGCCTAGCTAATCTTGTTATAAAGAGAAGCTTAGATCACAGATTTATATTGAACATATGGCCTAACATATGCCTGTGACCAGTCTCAGTTCATAGACCATAATTTTGTCTCTCATAATTTGTTAAATGTTAGAATCAGGACCACAGGCTGTACAGTTAGTTTGTGAGCTTTATTTTTTCAGTAGTAGCATGGTAGAGTGTTGGATTTGATGGCTTCAAGTTCGACGAGTTCAATTCCTCTCCTTGATCTGAAACAGGAACAACTTTTGAAGGGAACTTCCTAGTTTCTGTTTGGAATAGATTTGAGAGAATTTAAACTGTATTATTTTTATATACTATGGTCTTAGCTCCCTTCTGTTCATGAAGAGGTGGCCTTGGATAAATTAATGTAAATCTGCTAATTATTTTTGTACTGTCCTTATTTTAGGTGAGATTATTTCTGTGTTTAAAATTATCTGTCATCTTTCTCTTTTTTGTTTAAAAATACCTATGCAAACTGTCCAGCTTTACTAGCCTGTTATACTTCAGTTAATGATTGTTGTCAGTCAGTAAGAAATCTCAATGTAATAAAAGGCCAGCTTAATTCTTCTTTTAGTATTCATTCCCCTGTGAGTTTGATTCTACCTGCTGTACCCCTAAATATTTATTATGCAAACAAATACCTTTTGTGTAGAGTAAGACGTGGAGAAGGCTGGATTTTTCTCACTATTCCAAAAAGTCAGAATAACTGCAGCTGTTTGTCATCATGGTTGGAAAAGCTGGAAGACTAGCACTGGTTTATTTCCAGTCATGATTCTGATATAATTGCTTTCGCTGAAACAAGTAGAATTAATGAAGAATCTAGTGAGGTATCCCAGTGTTCGTTAGCAATCATACAACTTGAAGAAACTGTTCAAATGACAGAAAATTGTTTGAACACTTACAGTACATTTGACTCTGACACCCAAGTGTTACAGAGTGAACAGGACCTCTTAAATGTTTTCCACTTGTGTCTGCTGCTTGTTTTCCAGCTGCAAGTCTCAGATTAATTGTAATCCTGATCTAATCTAGGTGTGTAGTTCATACTGCTGCTGCTGAGGAAGCCCTATTCTGGAAGATTTTGAGTTCCCTTTACCTACTGACTCAAGCTAAATCAGTTCCAAAATTTTTCACACCAAGTGCTTCTAGTAAAGGGTGGAATGAAAGAGAAAACAATTTTCGTCCTCAAAAGCATCTCAGTCCAAGGTACAGAGGCTTTTGGGCAGTTCTTTTTTCATGTAGACCCTAAAGCTGGAAATTCATTTCACATGAAAAGATGTTTCAGCTTGAGAAAGTTCTTTGTTTGACTTAACAATGTTTAAAGCTTGGGTAGACAATTTTCTCCAGAGTCTGCTATGTAACATAGAATTTGATTATGTGCTTTATTTCTTGTAACAATTTTTTCTGTCATAAATGTAAAGTTTGCTCATACCTGACGGGCCATGACTTAATTGGTTGCATTTAAAAAAAAGGAAAAAGCCTTCTGTACACACACATTCTCTATACTGGAAGCTGCAGTTATTAAACACATTGTATTGGCCTTGTCATCTGCTTATCAAACCAAATAGCAAATCCCAACCACTGCTGCTTTGGCTTTTATAAAACAACTTAATAAAGTTCTAGTTTCTGTATTCTTTTTACGGTAACAGTAGTCTTCAGAATTGGCAACGTCTTGAAATTTGGTCTCATTTTCCTTGGTCTCTTTGAAGTTCTCTCTTAACTATGAAATTTTTCTTTGTGAAGTTTTCTGCCATCACAGGCTTGTGATACTTCTGTTTCCAGAAGAGCAGACAAAATTAGATTTTTAAAACACTGCATGTACAGACATGTGACTTGTTACTCACCAACATCTTGTGGTTGAACACCTTGTTCTTCAGCTGGAAAAGGTGTCTTGTAAATGTGTTTCAGAATTTAATGGTTTTGGCTGGTGAGTCTTGTTTAACTGGCTGAAATTTTTGAGGTTTTTCCTGCATATGCTGAGAGATTTGCTTGCATTTACAAGCACAACTTGTCTGTTAAAAGGAGCTTGCCCAGCATCCTTTACATTTGTACTAGAGGTGATTTGTCCTGCCCTTTTTAAGAGAATTTACTTTTGTGATGATGTTTGAATTCATCCTTTGTTAGTCTAAAGTAATTCAGTGGTGCTTTTTTTGTATTTATTTTTAATGGGGAAAAAGTCTAATCTCCACCTGACTACTACCAGCTGTTCATTTTAATGCTCTTAATTTCTGTATGATCCATGCCTTAAGTTTTACAAAACTGAAAACTATGACAAGCTGAGATTGGTATAAGGCTCTTACCTCTGCGGTGCTTTGCGTGCCACATTCTTTCTTACCAAAAAAAAATCCCTCTTTTGGTCATATTCAGAGACAAGGCAAGATATCAAATAAGTCCCTGCAACTTTTATTTAAGACACTGGAGCACTGAAGTGTTATGCCTGCCTGATTGCTTCTGCTGTTTAATAATACTTAAAAGAGAGAGATTAGCTTATTGTAAGCTACTTGCTTTGAATATATTTTTTGGGTAGTGGATTTATTTTCTTAGCTTTTCAAAGTATATAGAAATGACCACCACTGTTCCTATAGTGGTCATAGAATGCAAACCTTCACCAAATCTTTACCAAATATAGTGAAGTTTATAGAGGTGTATGAAGTTACGCCATCGTCTTTCTTAAAAGGAAAGTGTTCTATCATCTGCTTGTGCTGTCCTGGTTGTGTTTACAGTGACTGCTGTAAATTGGAAGGAGGCGAGGAGGATGAATGATGAATTGTTTCAAAATGAATTCAGAAAAATTGGCTGACATTAGCACAAAGACACTTTCTGGCAATTCTTTCCAGCTAAGCAGCTTTATGAAAGTGCATCTGCATTTTCCTTTGCCACTCCTAACCCCTTCAGGTTTTCTGTAGAAATTCTTAATTCAAGTGGTTTGGAGCTTAGTAGTAACAATCTGGGTCAAATAATATGGTCTGAGATATTCTAAAAGCGGATGTAAACAGGTCAGAAAATTTATGGCAAATTTTCTGAATGCTGAATGAGCACTTGAATGGCAAAGCTCTGCATGCCTGGAAATTTAATGTAAAGTTCTCCTTGCAGAGAACTTCAGTTCTCTGCAAGTTCACTTTCACTGTACTATCCTAATTTCTGAAAGTCCTTCCCTTTTGTAAATCTCTGCAAGTTCACTTTGACTGCAGTATCCTAATTTTTGAAGGTCCTTCCCTTTGGTTTTTTGCTCAGAGCTCTGCTGTCAATTGGCTGAGCATCTGCAGCTGTACAGAAGTTACTGGCTCATTTATCAGGCGACTTTCCTCCAGTGAGAATGAACTGTTGCATGCCCCAAAACGGTCATACCAGCTCTGAGTTCGCTCCTGAGACAGAGGACTTCATTCAGACTTCTGGCAGGTTTGGGACCTTGGGGCTTGCCTACACAATAAAACGACTGCAGCATGTATAGGCAAACCCAGGGCTAGTTTTAATTAGCATTGGTAACAACAGTAATAAAGACAGCAGCACAGGTTCAGCAGGTGTGAAGTGAGGGGGCAGACATGTATTTTGATTGAAAATATCTCCTGGAAACTCAGGTTGGCCCATCTTATTTGCTGTTGTTGAGGTGCTGGGGAGACTGCAAGCTGGTTTTGGTTGACTGGCCCAAGCCATGGCTGCATCCTTCTGCTATGCATGGGAACTGTTGTATTTCCATAACATAAGGTTATGGAAATATGAACCTGCATAAGGTTCTTGAAAGAATCATAGAATGGTTTGGGTTGGAAGGGACAAAATCATAGAATTCCAACCCTCCTGCCATAGACAGGGACACTCCACCTAGACCAGGTTGCTCAAAGCCCCATCCAACCTGACCTTGAACACTTCAGATATGGGGCATCCACAGCTTCTCTGGGCAACCTGTTCCAGTGCTTCACCACCCTTCACAGTGAAGAATTTCTTCCATATACCTAACCTAAATTTCCCCTCTTTCAGCTTCAAAAGATTAAGTTCCTGTAGGTGAAGGCAGGAATATAATCCTGGATGGCATTTCTTGGGTGTGGCCTTTCTCTTTGATCCTGTTCCATGACATCTCATATGTAAGTGTTAAGGTATGTGACAAGGTACATATCAGGGTTTGGAATAAGGCAAAGCTGGAACTAAGGTGCTATTTAGCAGCATGACAATTTGCAGTGCTTTTGGTGTAGGTCATCTCCTTGGCTTTGGAACTTCTACAGATACATCAGATGTCGAAGACCTGGGAAAGCTGCTCTTTCTGCTGCCTTAAGGGACTTTGTGCATGTGAATCAGACTTCTGTACATTGCTCTGTTTTGCAAGCAGTACCCATTTTTTATGACACTTTACTTTAAACAAAGGACAGCCAGTGGTTTCACTGCTCAGGTGGGAATGCAGGAATGACGGAATACACACTCTCCTCATGTTCTTCTCACTGGTGCCCATAGCCAGAGCAGGGCTGTGCAGCCCTTCACATGGACACAGCTTTGCAGATGATGAGGAGAGGGGGGTGTTGGTGTGGCATCACCAGCAGTCCTGACTGTGCTTCACCATAGATGGCAAGGAGGAGTGTGAAATATGGGCTTTGTTTCAGATGTGTGGGCCCTTCCTCCTCCCATTTCCTTGTGGCCCCGAAGGACCCAATTCCTGCCTTTTGTGTCTGCAAAATTCTCCCAGTTCAACTGTGAGTCACTTTTCTTCCTCTAGAGGTGGACTCCCATCTTTCCAGCCCAACTACTTGTTATTTTGGAAAAGTGAAGACTACTGTCCCTTTACTTACCTCAGCAAGAAATAGAGGGGATGGGAGCAATCTACCATCCTAGAGAGCAGGAAAAGCAATTTTCAAGGTCCTTCCAAGTTTCTAAATGGGAAAATCCTGGTTTTCACAGGCAGTAATGTCAAGGCTTGTCCTGGAAGGCCATTTTCACTTTTAAACTTGCATTTTTTTTCCACAGTTTTTGCTATTCTCGCTTCTAGGGTAAAATGTCATTTTGGTGTTAGAGGGTAAGCCAAATGTGATATGTTTGGGCATATATAGCTGTTCTGTGCCTGTATTTCTTTGCAGCTTCTACCTGTATGGAATTAAACCCCTGTGCTAGGAAAAAGAATGTTCAGAGCTGTTTACCTACTTGGATTTCTGCTTTTTAAACCCAATCTAATTGATGCTAAATAAATTGACATGGGAAAGATAGAAGGATCTCAGGAAATAAATGGCTGCAAACTATATGTCATGCTTACAAATGGATTCTGTTTGGGGCGGGAAATGGATTTTAATTATCTTCTATAGAGACTGTAGAGAGATGGATGGAACAATTGTTCAAATGAAGTTATTTCCATGAGCTCACAGGCAACAAGCCTTGCTTATCCAACCATGTAAAACAAAGAAAACTCAGGCAATTAATTTAACAAGAGTACTTGGGACATGATATCATTCTGAATGGACGAGCCTGAAAAAACAGCTATTTGGAATCACAGCGGGATACACATACAAAACAGTATCCCTGTGCAACAAAATCCCTCTTAGCTGGGTGCCAAAAATTGGTCTGTTAGAACCATGGGGTATTTGCCCAAACCTGGAGTTTTGGGATAAGCAAATTCCTTTTTTAATACTCACAGTAGTGGCAAGTAAAGCCTATGTGTGATTTGAATTGCTTGTGAGAGAGAAGGTGCCATTTCATACAGTCAATTTAAATATGTTCTTGGAACAAGTCATTACTAGATGTAGATCCACTAGCATTTCTTTTCTTTCTAGCACAGAAAGAGAACATAAACCACTTTTCTTTCCAGTAAGCCTTTTTGTATAATCTTGGACAATAACAGCTGGTGGAACAGCTTCTTTAGTGCAGGTAGTCAGGGGGCTCTTAAAGTTGGCAAGAGAAAGATGCACTATCAGTAGCAGTATCTAGTTGGTTTTTTTGCTGTTCAGGTTACGCTTGCAGTAAGAGCTGTTTCTGGTTCAACTTTTCTCTCCCCTCACAAATGCTGGATTTTTAAAGCCCTTCTTCATTTTTTCTCCTCCTGTTTTTTGCATTTTCAGCTGTTTTCAGTTTTGCAGCTCACTTTTTTAATAGCTTTACATAAAAATAACAATTGACTGGTTGTGGAGTTTCTTGTTTTCTTTAATGAAAGAGCAAACCAATGAACCAACCGTATAGATCAGTTCTGGAAGGCAAATCGTCATACCAACAGCTCCCTTCTCGAACAAAGTTAATAAAGATATTGGAAACCTCCTTATTCCTACTGTAGCTTCTGGTTTAGCAAGAGCCAGAGTTCATGCTGCTTTTGCCTGGTCCAGGTTTTGCTGCTTTTGTCACCAAGGGGACTGGGGCACAGCAGTAGGGGCAACTCAGGGTCTGTCTGTGCCCCCAAAGCCTGCAGAGAGAAGCAGAGGCACCACATGGCTGCCGTTTGTCAGAGCACGTGGTGTCTGTGCAGAGATGCCACATGTGTGTCAGGGTGTGTGGTGGCTGGGCACTGCTCCAGGCACTCGCTTGGGGCAAGGCATGGGTGACACTGCGGTGTTGGTGACAACAGGGAACACTTGTCCTGCTGCAGGTCTCATCCTTACACGTGGGCCGTCTGTGCCACGCTCGCTGATGAGCTCAGCCGGCCTCAATCCATGTTCGCTGTGGGGGAGGCGGTGTGCGGTCCTGCTGGTGGGACTGCCCTGCTGAGCCACCCCAAAGTCAGCTGGGGACAGAGACATGAGAGACATGGAGCTCCTCGAGCAGGTCCAGTGGAGACCTACTAAGCTGATCACGGGACTGGAGAATCTCTCTTACGAGGAAAGGTTGAGGGAGCTGGGTGTGTTCAGCATAAGAGATGACTGAGAGGGGAACCTCATCAATGGGTCTTCTCAGCCAGGCTCTTCTCGCTGGTGCTGAGCAATAGGACAAGAGCAGGTAGAAACTGATGCACAGGAAATTCCACCTGAATACGAGGAAGAACTTCTTTACTGGGCAGTTGACCACGCATTGGAACAGGTTCCCCAGAGAGGTTGTGGAGTCTCACTGGAGATATTCAAGAACCATCTGGCCACAATCCTGTGCCATGTGTAGGATGCCTCTGCTTGAGCAGGGAGGTTGGACCAGATGACCCACTGCTGCTCCTTCCAGCCTTACCCAACCCGTGACTCCGTCGCCCCCAGGCCGTGTCGGCCGAGGCGAGGCGGCGCGGCCCGGCCCTGCCTCGCTCCGTGAGGCGGTGCCCGCGGGCTCGGCGCGGGGGCGGGGTGGCCGCGGGGGCCGGCGGCGGGGCGGCTCCTTCTTTGGCCATGAGCGAGGTGCCGGCATTCGGCCGCCGCCGCCGCCTGCGGGACGCGGTGAGGGAGCGGCCGCAGCGAGGTTCCGCCGGCGGCAGCGGGCGGGTGGGATGGCCCAGGCCAGGATCAGCGCCAAGGCCAGCGAGGGGGCGCAGCAGCAGCCGCAGCAGCAGCAGTCGGGCGGGCAGCTCCGGGGCCGCTTCTACCGCTCCACCTCCATGGCCGACCGCTCCAGCCGCCTGCTCGAGAACCTGGACCAGCTGGAGCTCAGGTGGGCCCGGGGCCGGGCGCTGGGAGGGAGCCGGAGCCGTCTGGCACCGAGCCGGTGGCTCCGCAGCGCGGGGCGCGGGCGGGCGCGGAGCCCTCCCCCGGCGGGGCTGGGCAAGGGGGAGGTGAGGATTCCTGAGGGGTCCGAGGGAAAAGGGTCCCCCCTTATCGGGGTCGAAGTTTAAAAATGGGAGCTGCTGTTCTAAGGTGAACTAGCGTGGCCTGGAAATACACGAAAATAGGAATATTATATGAATGTATGAAAACAGACGTTTTTCAGAGAAAGTGCCAAGGACAGCTTTGGATTTATTACGCTTCCCGGTTTGGGGAGTCTTTAGCAGGCAGGGGATGGGCTGCGTGCTGTGACACGGCGTGTACGAGCCCGCGGTGGGTCTTAGCTGTCGCCCCCGTCCCGCATCTGTCGGGCAGGTGTTTTATAAGAAGATGCAGGAAATCGGAAGATAAAACGGGGTGTCTTTCGGGCTTTCGGAGGCTCTGGCAAGCCTTCAAGCTGCAGTGCTGAATGCTGGCGTGTGAGCCTTCGTGTCTTCCAAACCGCCCTTTGCACTTACTGTTTCAGCTGTGGATGTTGTTACCTGTGTACATGTCCACCTCCTCTCTGGGGTGTATTAAATCCTGTAGCTAAAATGTGAACAGCATTATATTCTGAAACTTAGGTGTATTTTTCCAAAGTTATTGCAAATGCTGTATGAATTTCATCGTTGTGCCAAGACATGTCATGTCTTTTTCTGCTTGAAAATTTGACATTCCATAAATAATACTATTTGACTTTTTTTCCCAGTTTGGCCTCATGAAAGATGATTCTTTACCTTTAATCATCTTCCTTGTTCTCTCAGCTCTGCTTAATTACACAGTGTCCTTTCTGAGGTGGATAGATGTGCAGGATGCCACTGATTCACCTCCTCTGGTACTGTTTCAACACACCCTTTCCTTCATTACAGCTGCATATTGATCAACGGCTTTCACAGAACCACCCAGAATGTTTCTAGGACTTTCCTGTAATTAAAAGAGCTCTGTGGGATGCAGGAGTTGCATTTTTCCCTTTCTGCCTGCATTACTTTGCATTATTCAGGAGTGGACTTGATGTGCTGTTATATTAGCCTTTCACTTAGCGTGATTAAATCTCCTTGAAGTCCTTCACAGACTTCTCTGTATTTGACTAAACAAAATCCCAGTCTGCAAACAAGTCTCCCTGCTTACTTGCAGGTCTAGTGCATGATGAATATATAATCACAAAATGAGCATCAGAATATGCAAAAATGTGTTTTAAATTTGCTGAGTGACTCTGAAACAAAGCAGACAGTTTGGTTAGCCAGAAATTAAACCTCCAATTAAATTTTCAAGTCTTTCAAACAGGCATAGTTCTAAATGCAGAATAGCCATTAAAAAAAAGTCAAACTAATTTGATAGAAGTCACTCAAGTCTTATGAGGCACAACTAATCAATGTGCCTCACTTCAAAGTTATGTGAATGACAGGAGAAAAAGCTTCCAAACCTCTTCATTCTCCAGCTGGTTTGGTTTAACTATAGACCCTTGAGATGTTGCTTGTAAATATAAGTGAAAATTTGTCAAAGTGAACTACAGTCTTAAATTAAACCCCTCAACAATCCTCAATTCTCAAGTTGCTTAAGGTCAGACAAACTCTGAAGCAACTCTCATCCCTTTGGAAATCATAGAATCAAAGAATGATTTGGACTGGGAGGGACCTCAAAGATCAGCTAGTTCCAAACCCCCTTCTGTGGCAGGGACACCTTCCACTAGACCAAGTGGCCCTATCCAACCTGGCCTTGAACACCTCCAAGGATGGAGAGTCCACAGTCTCTCTGGACAACCTGTTCCAATGCTTCAGTGTCCCGACAGTGAAGAATTTCTTCCTAATATAGAAATCTACCTTCTTTCTGTTTGAAACCATTGTAAAATGCTCCAGTTTGAACAGCCTTCCTTTTCCTCTCTTTCCCTCCACTGTAAGGGCTTATTTTCCAACAGTAATGGGGTATTTTTGTACCTCCCTGATAGGTGTTTGTGGAGGGGCTTTCTTCTGCTTGGAAAGTGAGCAGGAAAGGGGAATTAATTTGGCTGCCGGGGAGTGAGTGCCCCACGCGGGGGTGGCAAGGGGGGCAGGTGGCACATGTGCCCCTTGCCAGAGCTTGGACCTTCATGTTGCCCTGGCTGCCAGGATATCTCGGGAGCAGCTGGAAGGGGGACCAGAGTCTCTTGTGTATGAGTCACTGTGTTCTGGTGGTTAAGTGAACACGTAGTTCTAGGTGTGATGATACATAAGTCAGACTCTTTCTGATTTTGAGGTTTTTTAACCTAATTTTTCGTACTTTTCTTGTTCTCCTTCGGATCAGCCATATTCCCCCACTGTTCACGCCTGTGTTCATGGGACTGCTCACTTGGGAATGGACATTCAGCTGAAGCACCTGAGGATGTCAGAGTGAAAGCCCTTGCTTTGTCTCTGTCTAGTGTGCTCAGCTCCATTTCAGGAAAAAAGCAGCTTCAGATGTTTCTTACTTCCTCTGAAAACTTATCTGCACCTCTAGCACATGGGCTTTAACAGTGAGCTGTTTAAGTCAGTCAGTAGTTTAAAGGACAGAGTTATTGCAGCTGTCCTAAGAAAGCAGGTGTCGAGTTTCTCATCTGGAAACAAAAGCACAGGCTGGTCCACCTGTTCCTCAGGGGAATGCTCTGCTCATATAAATGGTATGTAGCAAAGAAAGGCACTGCATAGCTAATTGCTCTTGGACGAGGAAAATCAGAAGTAAGGAATGTATTCTTCAGTCTTAGGTAATGGATGGGCTATTTAGTTGATGTTCAAAGTGACAAATACACTCCAAGTAAAAATATGATTGGATGTTTTCATCTGTTAGAAAAAGACCATGCTGGCTGCATTGAAATAATTGATAACTAGGCATGAATATGACTATTTTGTGTTCTCTTTTCTTTGCCTTCTATTCTTTGGCTGGTTGTTTCTTTGAGACTTGGGTTGTTTTTCCACTCCTTCCTACAGCAGTCACCTCTGTTAGAAGTTTCTCCTCCAACCTTTTTCTTTTTTTTTTTTTTTTTGGTGCCCTGCACAAAGAAAGTAAACATTTAAAAAAACCTGTGAAGTTAAGACACATTTTAGGAAAGAAGTTATGAGAGCTGACTGCAAGGTGTGGTCCTGACACTCTTGCAACAAGTAAGGAGGGAAAGGTGCGCAGTCCCTGCCAGGCCAGGGTCTCTCCTTGGCCTGTAGCTGGGCAGCCACTGGGACCCACCCCAGCACAGAGACAGGCAGAGGCCTTGCTACAAGCCAGGGCAGCGAAACAGATTGAGGCTATGGTGGGTCTCTCACCTTGGTAAAGGCACTCAGTATTTTCTCTGGAGCATTAGTTTCCTGAGGTTGATGTATGTGGTTTCCTTTTCTTTTTTTTTTCCTACTAGAGCGCTGTTCTGAAATGACCCTGTCCCATTGTTGTGTTGCACTCTATATTGCAGTTGAAAAAATGGTAAAAATAATTCTGAAGAAGCAATTATTGAAAATAAAATAGTTCTTAAGATTTGGTTATAAACTTTCTGTAAATTAATGTAAATCAAAGTTCTAGTTGGTAAACGATGGGTTTGGGTTTGTATTTTTTTTGTTGTTGTTGTTTGGTTTTTTTTTCAGAATACAACATTAATTCTGATAATTTGGCTTTTAGGTCCTATCTCACATACCAAGCTGGCTTTTGGGAGCAGTGATATTTTAGGCACTCTCTTTAGAACTGTACCAATTCAAGATACATCTCTGCAATGCAGTTTTTCCACATTTTTCTTAGGACCCAGGAAAGCCTGTGGAAATCACAGTTTGATCTGTCTACTGAAGGCAGAACTTTATAGTTTTTAAGTCAATGCAATGATATACAGAATCTGATTTAAAAACACTATTAAAAATTAAATTCTGCACTTCAAAGTTTTTATTTACAGCTTTCCAGCAACCACATTTTTTCAACTGTGAAAATACTATTTTTTTAAAAAGGCATGGCAAGGCATTATGAAAATTTTTCTAGACTTCCTAAATTATAAAGTGAAGACATCTGAAGTATGAAATGACTCCACCTGCCTCATTGCTCTTACTAACCAGTCCAAAATAATAATTAAAAGCATTTGCTCTCGGCAAGAATTTGCATTGCATTAACTTTTCCCATTCCTCCTCAGAGTGAACATTAAAGCCAAGGCCTGAAGCCTGTGCTTTCACTGACTAAATTAGGCAAAATATTTTGTAAAACAGAACCATTTCATGAGCAGGCTGCATGTGAAGCATGACTATTTATATCCCCAAAAGCTCCCATTCTTCTGCCTTCTTTCACCCTCTTTTCTCTTCCTGCTGTTTTTCCGAAGTTACCTGTCCTCAGCCAGCCTGTGAGAAAGGAGCAGCAGCTCTGTGCCTGTCTCAAGAGATACACCTTTTTCTGCAGAGGCAGCACCATTTCTGGGCAGTACTCAGTAATGCTGAGGAGCACAGAGCATCTAAGAGACTTAACAATGTTTTGGTTTTTCTCCTTTTCTGGCCAGGTTTGATAAACATTTCAGGATAGATGGATGGATTCTCGTGATGCAGCTAGACCTCCTCAGCTGTGAGCTGCAAGTGTCTGAAACTGTCAGCCAGGTTCACGTGATCCTCTGCTTTTCTGTGGGGCGTGGGAATGCAGAGTTGATGGCTTTGGTGCAGCTCTTGCAGCCAGTTTCAGCTTGGCAAGTCCTCTGCAAGCCCCTACCCTCAAGTCTTCAGGGAAAAGCCAAGGGAGTGGGATGTTTCCCTCTTTTGTACCTGGTCTTCAAAGTGTTGCATTAGAGTTCCCAGATGTTCTTTTCTGTATTACTCAGCTGAATACAAAAGCCCCCTCCTTAAAACTGTGGCTGAGAATAAGACATGAATTAAGGAATTGGACTCAGATTTCTCATATGGCATTTTCACATTGCCCGTGGAGAGCTGGGTCTGTGCCTTGTGCCACGAGGAGGGCAGACCATAGGCACCAAACCACGCAGCCTACTTGAGATCCAGTAATTACAGGGACAGCAGTTCCCAATGGACTTTCCCCTTGCCCTCACTGCATCACATGTGAGTTTCAGCACAGAGAACAGGACTGGAGTAGGGGTCCGGTTTCAGGAGGAACTGACTGACGTGCTTCTCTGCATGCCCAGAAATAGGAGCTGCTCCCACAGAAGCTTCCACCCTCTGTGAGTCACTTCATGGAGCATTGCTCCATGGAAAGCACCAGTGACAGTGGGGACAGGAAGTCCAGTTTCTTCTCCCAGTGACCAAGGCACACCACTCGTTGGGGAAGGCCTTGTCACATCAATAAAAGTGTGTGAACTTTGTCCCACTCACAGGGTTTTCTCCTTTGTGAAAGGGGTTGTTCGGCTGCAAGGCGGCATTTCAGTTTTCTGAGTGTTTGCTGCTTTGCAGGTGGATCACGTGGGTTCTGCACTGGTGGTCTGGGGGCACCACTGGGAGCCAGGGCCCTTTGCTGCCTCCTTCCCTGCAGCTGCCACTTTCATTGACAAGTTCCCAGATGGACTCGGTCCATTTCCCTTCTGGTTAAGCAGCTGATAATAATTGCCAGTTGGCTGTAAGGACTTCTGCTACATGGTTGTAGGACCATAAAGCTCTCGGTATCCAGATTAACCGTGGAATAGGACAGAACAGCACTATCAGTAAAATAAATAATTGCAGGCTGATTGGATTACTGTTGTTTTGTTTTGCTCCTCCATTTGTTTGTTTTTTAAAACTATACTGAGTCTTGAAAAGTGAAGTTGAGATACAGGAAGAGGTAGTGAAATGAGGAAGTCTGGCTCATGGATAATTAAGAAATGACTGTACTTCTTTAAGCTGAAGTTTAAAAAATAAGTTTTTTGGCAGCTATATAGATGAACAGCTATTTTATTATTTAAACATTTTGTTTGGTTCAACCATGTACAGGGTAGAGGCTTTCCGTGACGCAGCATCTGCTATGGAACAAGAGAAAGAAATCCTGCTAGAAATGATCCACAATATACAAAACAGCCAGGATATGAGGCACATCAGTGAAGGTGAGAAGCTGCTTTGCCATACCCTCCAACTGACCCAAAGTCAAACCAGCCTGTCCCTTGGGAAGCAGCTCGATATGGTTCCTTGCTGCCAGTAAAGGTGCAGCACTGGAGCCAGCTGAGGCTGTTAAGGGCCACCCATTTCCCTGAGATCCCCTTTTCTTAACTGTAAATTCACGCTGTTTAGGCAGATGAACTACCATTAATGTCATTACTGTATATGTGAAAGCTCATACTCAGCTCACTGCACTGATATATTTTCAAAATCAGGCTTACTATAGCTCAACAGAGGGAGAGACGTTGATTATGATGATTTAATATAGTTGAAACCCCAGCATTTTAATGATTTTGACTACTGGACAGGTTACAAAGCCTGGAAGAACCTGATGATTAAGATCATTGTCGTAGTTGTATGATATTTGGCTTTAAATATATTCCCTAAACCTAGTATTAGGTGCTTTAAATTGCTGGTTTATTGGCTCTTCAAGAGCCTACATGTCAAATATGTTGTGTCCATATTTTAGAAAAGAACCTATGTTTTCAGAAAATAGAAAACCATTTTTTTTCATGGCCTCTAGTTTTCTCTTTGTGGTGTTCTGGGATATTGTCTAAATCTCTCCCTCAGTGTGGCTGGCACAGAAGGCCAGTTCTGTTAATGAATGTTTCCTGATAATATTGTACACTTTGCTTTAATGTAACACAGTAAGCATTGTGTCAGCAGTAGAAAAGCATTGCTTACATTTTTAGTAGAGCTTAATGCCTCATTTCAAATCAGAAGACACTGGCTTCTATCAAATGAGTAGGACTTTGGCAAATGCAAAAAGCTCATTTCTGGCTTCTGGAAATCTTGTTGATTGTCACTTAAACAAACGTTGTTTATTGCTAAGTTACAGCAGTTTGAGTGTCTTGATGATGCTATTTGCACAAGAGTGTATTTGCCTGTAACCAAGGATACGTTATTGTTTTCAATTTAGGTGAGAGAGAAGAACTTAATTTGACTGCTAATCGCCTGATGGGCCGAACCCTCACTGTGGAGGTTTCTGTAGAAACCATCCGGAATGCCCAGCAGCAGGAATCCCTACTGCATGCCACAAAGATGATTGATGAAATCGTCAATAAACTTCTAGATGATCTGGAAGACGCCAAAATGCGCTTAATATCACTTTACGGTGCGTGCACATCCGACGTGCCGGCAGGACCCATCGATCAGAAATTTCAGTCTGTGGTAATCGGATGTGCCATTGAAGATCAAAAGAAAATCAAAAGGCGGCTAGAGACTCTGCTGAGAAACTTGGAAAATTCTGAAAAGTCCATCACGTTGTTGGAGCATCAGAAATCATCTGTTCGACAGTCTTGCAACAGCAAACAGGATTAATGCATCCTCCTGGCTACTTCTGGCAAATCGCAGGATAAGCAAGTGCCCGTAAAAAGCACACAGAAGCCAAGAAAAAATTCTCTGTACGAGCGCACGCGTATGTACACATACACACGCACCAAAGTATCCTTGATTCCAAGTTGCAAGCATTTAATGGGTTTTGGTAGCATTGGCATTTTCTTTTGGCAATAAGGAACGCTATCAGTTCCTCTCTAGAGTCAATACCGCTCTATTGCAAATTGTAATTGTGCTTCTGCTGAACTCACAGAAACTGTCAAAATCTAGCCTTTCCTCCATTCTCCTGGGTGTTTTTTAAACTAAAGTTGTTTTGTCCTATCATGAGATTTCAGCTTTTCTCTGCTGTATACGTAGTGTGTGAACCAGACTTTTGGGGGACAAGAGATAAATCCTGGCAATAAATCAAAACCATTAATAAACTGTTTATGGTATTTTCATAAACAACAGTGTCCTACACATTACCATTTGTAATTTGGCACTTTTTGAATATTTTGAATAAACATATCACAATACTTACAAGAGACAGACAGATACCTCCATTTTTTAACTCAGGAAGTCAAAAGCAATACATGCATCCAGAGGTCAAAACTGAGGCTAGAAATGAGCTCTGGCTCTTGTAATGCCCTCTCCAACCATCCTTCTCCCATTGGCTCACAGTAACTTGAGGTTGCTGTGTATTTCTTTTAAAAGATAATAGAAAGGGGAATTGTATTTTATCAGCTATTACACCACAAATCCACTTTGCATCATCATCTGTGAAGCCACAGAGCAAAACAATTGACTTGTCAACTGGCAGACAAAGTATTTGTGTCTTGTGCATGATGATACTTTTTATATCCAGCGTTACTTAACTCTTCGGGTGAGTGGTTTTTGTGTTTATTGTTTTCCTTCCACCCTCTCACTCCCAGTAATTACTGCTCATCATCACCATGCTCTGTGGCTGTGGGTCAAAACTAGCAGATTTTAGGGTGTACCTGGAATTTTGCAACCCGCTGTAGTCTGTCAGTCTTGCACTATTTCACCCAAGGGTAGTGGTCCCCTGAGGGGAGCAGAGACCTCTGTGGCTCAGCCCTCAGCCTTCTGAACTTGGTTCAGGTTAAAGCTCAGCTGGAAGGAGCTGGAGTGATGCCACCAACCACAGCTTGCCTTGGTGGCAGTGAGTGTTACAGCTGGAGCATCACACCTGGATGCTCTCAGGGCCCCAGCTCATGGTGGGAGCACTTCATGTCAGGCTCCTTAACAAGCAACACTCTGGAGATCCATGGTTTTAAACTCCTTGGATGGGCAAAAGGGCTCTGCAGGGGAACTCAGAGCTGCACTTCTTGGAAACCTCAGCTGCTACAAGGTCACTGTCACTGCATTTTGTTTGCAGAAACAGCACTTCAGGTGGGTGCTTCAAAAGCAATCAAAGCTTCAGCTTTGAGACTGTGAAAAGTTTGTAAGAGTTTGGTGGAATTAATTCTGTAATTCCACTTTTAAAATCTTCCAGCTATTCAACAGCAATAAAACCCTTTACAATAATACACAGCATGAGTTTTCTCAGAAATCATGCTGTGCAATAGTTAAGTTGAACATAGCTTCTTGTTGCTTAGAATATTCCTTCAATATTTCGGGGTTTTAAGGACATACAGGGTTATTCAGGCAAAAAGTGTTGAGCTTTGTTTTCTTTCTTAGATGCTCACTGTTGTACCACTAGCTAAAGGAATTTTTATTTTTTATAGCACTTGTGCTATCATAAAATAGTTGGGCTAGAAGGGACCTATAAAAGTCATCAAGTCCAACACCTTGGTAATGAACCTAAAACGTTGCCAATTAATCCCTATTGGGGTGTTAAGCAAGCAAATTGTTTTTCTGTGTGCAAAACCGTGTGCGAGAGGGAGCAGGAGTATGTTACCTCTGATATTCCTCAGATACCTGGGTAAAGAGGCAGACACAGACGCTGACTTGTGTTTTACTAAAAAAAAAAAAAATACCAAAACAACATAAAACCCCCAACCAACATATTTACCTGTTTCTTTTCAGAAAATGCACCAGGCATCTTTAATATATTAATTTAATGCCACTTCAGTGTCTACAATCATTGATTTAAACCTTGTCACTGTATTGGCCAGACCAATCATGAAAAGAAAAATGACCAGAAAGAGCAGAACAGAATCCATATTTTGTATTTCAACCCCAGGTGAAGAAATCGGAGGCAAGAGCTCAGAAACAGCATTTCTGTTAGACTGGGGTGCCCACACTTGTTTCTTTGAGGGTATCTCATATGCTGTCTTGCATCCCAGCTGTTGGCAACACACGGACTAGAATCAGGCACACAAATTTCTCAGTCAGATTGAGGTTGCACAGCTACAGGGTTACAGCAATATTTTGAAATTTAATATACTGACAATTTAATATAACCACAAAATAATGACTTGTATCAGACCAAACAGTAAGCAAACAAACATGTTTTAAGTTGCATGATGCAACAAGTGTCACAAGAGAACAGCAGAATTAACTTGTAAGGATTTTACAGGAATGGCATACACAGAATATTCAGTTTTAAACACTGATTTTTCTACTTGAGGATTTATGGTATGTTGACCTTTTTTTCTAAAAATCTGTTACATTTAACTTGAGATCACAATGGTGATAAAAACAGTTACATACATTATCTGTTTTAGCCACTCACATTTAAGTCATTTATTAGTAATGATACATCTTTATCCTTGCAATGATGGTGGTATTCCTCCTGGTCCAGATTAATTTTTAATTTTTTTGATCAACTTTAGTCAGTTCAGCAGAACTGACAAACTATTTATCAGTATTACCCTACTACTAGAAACCAGAGAATGAGTCTAGTTCAGTAGTAGGACTCACCTGGCTTTGAGATGACTCATATAGAAGACTTCGACAAGGAACATTAGCAAGTTTTTCTTATTCCATTATAGCATCTTTCACCTTAAATCTAAGAATTGCTGTGTTTGTCATTCTATAATTCTGATTACCTGTTTGCAAGCCATATTTAACAGAAATATTTTCTTCTGTCAATATTATTTGTGCATTAGAAAGAAAATATGCACAACTGTTGCTTCCTACAAAAAGATGGCAAGGTCGCTTTGATGAATTCAAGCCTGTTGGACCATTTTTGCTCTCTAATTTTGCTACAATTAGTGTTCAGGTACTGCAAGTTCAACCCAAGGTCTCTGACCTTGTGAGGAAAGCAGTAGGGGCTCAGGTACTGTCACTGGAATCTGAGTGAATTATCTTGCTGCTTAACAGAACTCCCACACAGGGTCCGCAAATCATGAATACAAATCATTCATTCTGTTGTTATCTGGCAGCTCTCAACCTGAAGGGGTGAATTAACAGGTTCAAAGCACAGGCTCACTGAGTCTTAAACGTGTACCCCTGCATAACTCCCAGAGAGTGCTGCATGTTCAGCTGCTCAGTACCCTTTAGTTTAACGTACTTCTACAGAAGTGATGCAAAACTACGTGTCAGATACGCTGCAGCCCAATAATGAAGAAAATAAAGTCAAATTTTACTGAAGCATAAGAAAATTAAACAGGAAGACAGATAGTAATTTTGACTACAAAAGGTAAGTTTTGCCTTAAATATTGAAAATAAGAAAGCTCCAAAATTGTCTTAAGTGGAATACTTAATTTTCTTTTTTAAATTAACCACACACACACAAGCATAAAAATCTTAGTGTGATCAGTCTTACAACTTTGAGATTTGTTATTTCCAGTTGGAAATACATCCCTAGCATTACCGCTTTGCATCTAACGATGTCCCATGTACTGGGAGAACACCCATTCACTGAATGGATACAACATGGGAGTGACAGAGCTGTAGCATCATTCATGCTCTTTAGTGAATCTTTATTTCACTAAGGCATTAACAACTACTGAAGTTTTCTGCTAATGGCAGTGTTATCAGCCAAAAGCAAAGAATTTAGGCAAGATTCAGATAATACAGCCAATGAACTGTTCAAGAGGTATAAACAATATACAGGAGTGCAATGAACATAAGTCTCACAGAACAAAACTGTCTTGTGGCAGGAGCATCTGTTGCTTCTTAATCCAGGCTGCACGGGCATAACAGAGCTACATCCTCACTACATCCTCCCATGTAGTCAGAGGGATGCACAGAGAAGGCTCTGCACCTGCAGGTTTTGCTAACAAAAATATATGACATTTTAATAAGAACACTTTGAGTGAAGAATGGAGCAATGATTGTAATAAAAATTATTCACGTGGGACAACACAAGTGCTAAAACATTTAGGTACATCTCTTCAACCAAAAGGCAAATGTTACTGCCACTGAAGAGTGATATGAATACCTAAGGGTTCCTGCAATATGCAAGTCATCTGGTTTACACCTACATACTAACCCCAGTAGGATAAAGAACCAAAATGTGCAAGCAGCGTATATGCAGAGCACTTTGCAGAAAAATGCTAATTTGGACAGTCTCCTTTTCAGTTGTATTGGAGAACAAACACTGCAAGGTCACAACAAAGAAAGAACTACTTTAGATTTAAGATGGGAATGAAATTAAAACTCACCCAGTGCTGCAAATAACTAATCCTGCACTAAAGTATATGTACTACATTTCAACATATCCTAAATTTATAGTCTGTCAAGTCCCCACCTATGAGAATTTCTGCTGAGTTTTCAGTTCTTAAAACAGTGATTTATAGTAACAGACTTTAAATACAAACAACCTGCGTTAATAGTATAATGTTACAGTATGGTGTGTAATAGTACAAATGGTCATTATACATAATAAAGACTTACTTTTCAGTATGCTGTACAAAGTCAAGGCAAAAAAAGATGTTTCAGACACTTTTTTTTTCTTTTTCAAGAGAAATGAATAAAACATGTAAAACTGGCGACAGACAATGAAATGCAAAAACAGTTTTCAAAATTCTTAATGCATACACTCTACCCTAAGCTGTAAGGTGGCCCCGTGATGTTCAACCATCTTATCCCCATCTTATCCCTACTTCTTAAATTGTTAAGACAGATAGGATTTTACTCCACTTATACATACAGTGATTAAATGCATGTGTTAAAAAATAAAGGCCTTTATCCAAGAGAAAATACAGGAAACATTACAGTGAAGAGCACACGGTTTCGCTGCAATAGCAGAAGGGACGGAGTGCCTTGAAGGCCGCCTTCTTGCCAGCAACAGGAGATCTCTAACAGCTTGTCAAAGAAACAACGGTACTCGGTAGAAAGTCTAATACAGTAAACACAAAATACAGAGTTCAGAGATCTTTAGTGTTTGTGCATAACTTGCCACCCATTTCTCTCCCTGCAGACAGTGGGAAAAAGAATACATTTCAGTTTTCATACTCAATGACTTAGAAACAAAGTCAGTCAAGCTTCCTACATGAATTCACATAGTGAAAAGTCCTTCCTTCAAAAATATACAGGATCACTCAACTCATTTTCATTCTCATACACCATTTAAAAAACTATTAAAACTCTGATTTTTTTAAGCAGCATATTTTGCATTTGTCAGTGGCAGACTTGTTGTAGAAATCTTAGAAAGTTAAAATTATATCATACCATACAAAACCATGTAAACAAAATGGATAGTTTTTAAAAGGCATGCATGCTCTTGAAGACGATTATAAAGTGTTTATCTTTGCTAAATAAAAGGTATCTTGCTTAGCATTTTTAAAAGCACCGTAGTGATTTAGGACCCTAAGCCCAAATAACTTTAAATTACATTTGGGCTCCTAAATATCTGAATCAATTCTGTAAAATTACTGAAGCACTTTGAAAATTTTTTGCCATGTCTCTGATCTTGCAGAATTAGATTTCCTTAACCAGCAGCTAGCTTTGAATCTGAGACAACATTCAAGAATGTCTCATTAATATAATCAGCTGCAAGTTTTTGGATCCTCCATAACTTAGTTCATGGTATCTACGAAAAAATTTTCTAATAAGATAAATACTTTGTGACACCACTTTGCAAGTTCCTTTTTCACAGAATACAACAATCAAATTTGAACAAGAATATGACCTATGTTCCTTCTGAGTAGCTATTAATGTCATTTGTTCAACCTGTTAAGACTGAGAAAAACAAACTTACAAAACATCTGTAGCATAGCATTAGGTAAAAAGGAGCATTTTTGGCACCATACATTTTTTAAATCTAAGCTTTTAGGCCCAAAGTATAGCAAGTTCAGTGTACCCAGTGGCAGCTGGGAAAGCCTCATCTGAAATGCAACATTTTTAAAGGATAGTTGGAAGATACTATTTTATGATCATTAACTGATCTCCAAGTAACACATACACTGGAACCAAGCCTAAATATTCATCCCAAACGTCGACATATATACCTTAATACACATATATATATAATGCAAGGATCTTGCACACACTTGCCAGAATCCATATTGATATGGTCAGGGATAAAATGCAGGAGTGTCTTTTTGTTCTTCATTTACCTTCTTAGTGTCCTGACTAACAAATTCTAACGTTTTCTTTGAAGTTTAGCTGCATGTTTGCTATGTTACCTTGGGCCACAGAGTTACGGTCTGTACCTATGCTTGTACTTATTATCCTCATGTTAAATGTGCTTTGCAATTCAGCAAGATCTAGTTCATAGCTCTGTAAATAATTCCTTGAAAAAGGAAAAGCTCGCCTAATTTTTACAGTGCCCAAGGCAGCCAAGGTTCTGTGTGTTGCCACCAGGTGTCTCACGCCACACAACAAACCCACAGCATCAGCAAGTTCATTTAAATCCACCCTCTATAAAGGATCCCACAGGCACAAGATTTGCTAAAGCATTGGTAAAAATACCTCTACAGCTGGTTTTATTCTGTATTCAATTGCACAACTTCATCCAATTCACTGGGTTGCTTTATTTCCTTTAAAAGTGGTCTAAGGTATACTGCAGTTGCTAAAAGGACTTCTGTTTTTCTTGGTCCTCTGTTTGTTGGGTTTAAGGTTGATGACATCTCCACCATTAAGAGTGCTAGAATTTTGGTTGGAGTGACTTCCACCAGCTGTATTAAAAACACCTACAGAATTTAAAGATAAGAAAAGTATTTGTATTTCTTTACTTCCTGCAGCATAATACATTTAACACTTAAGAAGCAACACCCGCTAAGGCATAGCACTGCACCTCAAATGCACACACTACTTTTTAAAAGCTTTATCTATTTCTGGGTCAATTTTGCAGCTAAATTGGAAGCAGAGGCAGTTGCAATTACTAGCCAGGCAGTATTTAAAGCTGGCATGCATCTATGTAATTGAAGGGCAGTATATGAACTCATCTGTGTATGGGTATGTTACTAACTGCACAAAGTTATGGGTAGTTGAGTAATATAATAAAAGAAAAACATGACAATTTTAAAGTCAGAAACTTTGCTGATACAAAGGTAAGTAAAAGACCTGAATAAAAAGGGAGAGCTTTAAGGAAAATAAACAAACTGACTCAGAAATGCTTTAAAGGACTACAGAAGTTCAATGTTTCCTTACAAAAGGCAATTTAAAAAGTCCTTCAGATTGCATGCCAGACTCTTTCCCTGTGAGTCTCTTAAGTCCACACCAAGATGAGCAACACTAATTACATTTAAAAAAACAACAAGCATCCTTTCTGAAGTCCTTGCACAATCTTGTTTAAGTGAATTTAATAAAAGGACACTCGCCAAACAGTAGCTAGAAACTTTTATACATCAGTTTGACAGTCTTGTAACTTTTAAGAGTCACAAGGTTATTTTACAGAAGGAAAGAGATGATATCCTAAGATAGGAAGGTAATAATTAGATCCTGATTCACCTTGTATTAATTCCATAAGGAAAGAAATGAGAACACAAGCTTTGATGGAACAAAACACTGTTTCAGGGGTTTTTTTTATTACAGTATACATACCAATCTTGTTACTGCTTGTATGTACTAGTTCTGAATCTTCAGCTGTTTGTTGCTTGAGCTTTTGAAGATACTTATCAGCCAAATACTTAAAAACTGGAATGTTAAAAAGAAAAAAGGTACATCACAGAATGCTTAAAATCTTCATATTAATAATAACGCATTTGTATCAAAATTCTGCAGTGGCAAAAGCGCATTCAACATCACAGGTTTAGCCCAATCTGGTGAGTGATTCTCAGCAGGCCCATGTACCTGGGCAGAATCCAGGTTAGTCCAGTGTCTGCCCAGGTCTTACAGTGTGCAGCACTGGAGTCTTGCACATAAGCACCTCAATACTCCTATAAAAGAGCTGGCACATATATATTGCCAAATGTTCCAATTCATGCAACTCGGAATTTTTTTAAGTTGTGTAGGAA
Organism: Lepidothrix coronata; assembly: GCF_001604755.1. NCBI lineage: Eukaryota > Metazoa > Chordata > Aves > Passeriformes > Pipridae > Lepidothrix > Lepidothrix coronata. The sequence continues at coordinate 916,108 of NW_016690421.1, read as the reverse complement.
TTTAATACATATATTTTGTTTGCAAGAAGCCTTAGAATAATAACAGTCATGTAAAGTAAGTCTATTAATAAAACTTGGCAGCAACATTTTTCTAATTAACTAATGTTACCCTCATTTCTATTGAGGAATAAAAAGTTGACCTAGAAATCTGAAAAAATATATAACTAAAGCAGAATTTTCAGAACTTATACATGTTATGATTATTTACATTTGTAATTCAACTCATGTAAAGATGCTACAGAAGCATTTTACATTTTCTCTTGCAGATTTTTTCTCAAGGTGAATGATGTTAATAGAGAAGAAACATTCAGTTTGCTATTAAGTTTAAATAATTAAACAAAAATTCATTAGATATTAGAATTCATGATTATTTAAACCCACACCACAAAAGACAGAGACTGAAAATTATAAAAGTACTCTCATGAAATTAAATATATGCATTAAAAAGAGGTACTTGCAAACTAATAAAATATCATCAGGAGAAAAAAGGCTGCACAAAATGCAATCTTTTAATTTACTTTATTTAAATATAGCGATGAAATAATTGCTTATATTAATTATTTATTAACTATTACCAATTACATACAATCCTAAACATCCACTTGTCAGATTATGTGACCAATACATCTGTTCTAGAACAAGCAGCTGTCACAAGTATTGAGGCCATGTTACTGAGAACGCAGCTGCGATGGGCAGGACACGTCTCCAGGATGAAGGACCACCGCCTCCCTAAGATCCTGCTCTATGGTGAACTTGCCACTGGCTGCCGCAAGAGAGGAGCCCCGAAGAGAAGATACAAGGACTCCCTGAAACATCTCAGCCTTGGCCATATTGATCAACATAACTGATCTACTCTGGCCTCCAATAGGGAGGTCTGGAGACACGCCATCTATAATGCTGCTGCTTCTTTTGAGAACACACGCAGGATCACTCTTGAGGAGAAAAGACAATGCAGAAAGAATCGTGTCTTACAGAATATACCACCTAAGGAGTCTTTCTGGTTGCCTTTTGCAACCAGATGTGTCTATCCTGTATTGGCCTTTTTAGCCACCAGCACACTTGTAAAAAATGTGGGTAGAGCCCTCCCCAAATCTTCATTCGCGAAGCCTAGCCATGATTAACAATTACAAAATAATCTGTTCAGTAATATGTATATTGTGATAATTGAACTTCTACATACATTTTTTTCAAAAACTCAGTGTTTATTGACAGTCATTAGGACTAAACAGCCTTAACACCTTGGCACTTGTAAATATTGCAGCTATGCACTGTGGGAGAGAAGGGAAAGACGTACACAAAGAAATGGGCCTAACACACTGACACCAAGTAATTCCAGCTATGTTTAAGGTGTGCTGCTAAGGAATATAAAAAGGATTGCCCACAGTGTGCAATGATGTGGGAAGTAACAGATGAGCTCTGAACTAGGGGGACACAGTGCAGGGGGCAGGACAGAGGCCCCCCCTGCTGCACCTCCTACCTTCAGTTACGTTCAGGTCTTCCTTCACGGACGCTCGGTAGAACCTCACTTTTAGCTTTTTTGCCAGTGCTTCTGCCTCCTCACTGCACAACAGAAGACAACTTTGTAAATCCCTATCTGTTTCACTTGTCAGCACTTATTCTTATAAATGAATTGCTTCCTGATAAGTTAAACATGGCAAAGTGGGTTGAGAAACTCAAGACAGTAAAAAAGCACCTGATCCTTAATTTCTTTACAATATCTCCATTATAAAAAGAAGGTATTTCACATGGAGTTTCTTAATGACCCAAAGTAATCGCTTTTCAGTATTTATTGACTGCATTAAATAAAGCTTCCCAAGGGTCTGAAGGTGTCAGTGAAACTCAAAAGAAAGGAGGCTGTAATTAACAGCACTAGAATCAGGACAATTACCACTGCAAAGTCAAAGCAACAAAAAAAAAGTAATCCTTAAGTATATCTTAATGAAGCAGAATGCTAAGCAATCAGATGAGTGCAGAGATGAAATCAAGAATTACTTTTTTCTGTGAAAAGAAAAAGAACTTATGCTAAGTTTTAAGAAAAAGCTGAAGAAACATATGAATACTTCCCTATGAGAAGTCACATCATCAGAAAGATTACGTTACTGAGGCAGACAGTGTATTCTGAGAACCAAACCTAAGTGACATACCATGAATAATGGAGGAGTTCAAATGCAATTTTGCTTTTCCTTTGAAAAATCCTCAGTATTCTTTGCAGAGGGAGTAGAAGCTGATTCATGCCATCAATAGCAAACAGATAACAAAGAAAGCCAGTGTAGGAAACAACAGAAAAGAAGAAATAATTTAAATCTCTCAGGAAGATGGTAGAAATAAAGGAAGTGGAGAATGATAAACTTCGCCATGCACTACCTTCTACGTGATATGCTGTGGTAAATAAAAGTTAGCTTTTGTTAAGCTGATTTTACAGCAAGAATGAAATTGGTCATACACACAAAGGCAGAATGAACAGATAATAAAACCTTAAAAAAAAAAAACAGCAAGAAAGATTCAGCAGCATGCAGTTTGAAAATATAACCACATACATATTTCTATAGCTATAATGTTCTGATAAAAATCAACAAAACACAAATTAAAAAAGAGTGAAATAAAGAACATTAATATGCTTTTTCAAACAACCTGTTTAATACTCCATCGTTTTAGCAAGTATTCACTAGCCAAACTATACAACGTGCCTTCACTGGTGTACAGCACAGTTTAAAAGTAGATGTGTATTTTAACAGAAGAGGAAATTTACAGTTTTAGAATTTCTGATTTAAAAAAAAAAAATTAAAAAAGGGGCATGAATCATATCATGGCACAACCAAAGTTTTTATATTATTCCTCTATTATTTTTGGCTTCAGAAGTCGACGTGAAGCAAACAGAAAGCTCTTAGTTTTGCAAGCACGTCTGCCCAAGTATCTTGGGCAGCAATACCCATCCTCTGTGCTTCTAGGGCATGTCTGGATGCTGGGCACAGGTTGGACAATGCAGATACTCTTAAGTCTTCACCAGAAATTCCCACAGACTTCTGGTTTTAAAACTCATGTATACAGGGGGCACATATTGATCTTTAAAAACAGTATGATAAAACTCCTACTTCTTTATGCAAGAGTCATCAAGAAGATCAATCTTATTCTGCACAAGAACTGTGGGAATGTCTCCAACTTCGGTCACAACTTTTTCTTTCCAGGTGGGGATTGCTTTGAAGGAGTCTCTGTCAGTTGTAGAAAACACAAGAACACAAGCCTGGGCTCCTAGAAATATACAGAAAATTACAAATACAAGTAAATACAAATCAGCTGACAAACAATAAGAAAAATCCATTATAATATATTTAAAATACGAGGGATTTTTCAAGTTCCTCCTATAAAGTGCATTTTTCCCTCTAGCTTGTGCCAAACCACTGGTCATAAATTCCCCAAATGAAAATACATTGCCATATTATTTTGATTATTATTCCTACTCTTCATGATGGCTACGGATCTGTTAACTTTAAAGCTAATTATAGCATGGTGAATATATGCAGGGGAAAGGAACAGGAGGGGATGTGGAAAGGCTGGAGAAAGGAAAAGGGAGGTTTTTTTATTGCTCACTGTTTTCCAGGCAGTTTAATGGAGACCAGAAGGCAAATATTTTTCCCGTACATAGTATCTGTAAATCACATTTCATGTTACTCTTTGTGGTACAGTAATTTGGATTCTGAAAAGCAGAAAACTTAAAAGTTTTCAGATGAAGTTGTGATTATTTCAAGTAAATTGTTTAGTAGCTTTTTGGAGAAAATAAGTGTTGTATTTCTAATTCATACTCATTCTATCAGAGGACTGTGATAAATTATACAAAATGTTTTGTTATAAACCACAGTTAAACCCCATCGATACTGAGAAGGTGCTTCCACAGCTGAAATATTAGCGTGTGGTCTTCTGACTGTCCAGTAGCCCTTGGTTATTCTCAAGAAACTAATTTTCCTTGCACGTAAACACATGCTGAGACGCTTTATTATTTATATGCCTTCAATATATTTACTAGTTAGTAAGAAAGTGTAAAAGTAATAGATAGCTAATGTTTTAAGACTGTAGTATAATCTTGTGATGAATATCTCAGATTAATTACATATAGCATGAAAAATTTTTAATCAGTATGAATTTTCTTTTTTCTGTGAGTTTCACCAAATATCCCCCATTCCTGTGTTCTGTTTGTATTTCTTTGACACAAAGCAAAGTTCTCTTAATCATTAATTATGAGCTACAGCTAGAACTATTACCAAAAAAAATCCATTAGTTGACAAATTGCTTATGAAATATAAAAAGGTCAGAGGATTGCAACATCCTGAAACAGCATGGCATAAATATTATTTTATCTCTAAATGAGGTGATTTTATACCATAGCAATATATTTTTCCCCACCATCAGGCAATTAGTTTGCAAGAACTGAACAATGGAATTTTGCCAAGTCATTCATCTCTCTCATGTTAAAAAACCAAAAAGAAATATTTCAGAACCATTGTTAACTTATATGCAAAGAAAACTTAAGTATGCAATTTGTAACTGGCTAAACAGATAAACTGCTTTGACATGAATAATAGTTTATTTTATGAAGTAAATACACTTTGCTTATTACTCTTGTGTTAAGATATTCAAGGCAGACTGTACTAGCAAAAGAACTGCTGTGCCTAGTAAACTATCTTTCTAGGATGACTGGTAGATTTTTTTCTCCCTTGGATTAATTACGAAGTTTTTGGAACATTTACAAATATGTGTCTTACAGAAGTAGTAAACACCTTTAGAGGGAAAATATAAATTTGCATTTGATTGTTTGAATGTCTACATTCTGCCCAGTTTCTGTGCAGATATTTGTCTCATTTCATTCCATGTTTTCTAAAGGGCACTATTGAGCATCCTGCATAAAGTGGTACATAATTAATAAAAGGATCTTGTACGAAGGGGAAAAATATTTAAGAATTGAAAAAGACGAACTAAACATATTACATTCTATGTATTTCAGAGATCTGCTGACCTAAAAACCCCAACAACTACCAAATAATGAACATGGTATTTTCACCTCTATAGTAGGCCTTAGTTATTGCATCAAATTCTTCTTGACCCGCAGTGTCCCATAACATTAGCCTGACATCTTCATCATTAACTCTGAAACAAACAACAAGGCTTTGTGATCAATACAATAAGAGGAGCAATTCAAAACAATTGACATGGAAATACTTATGTATCTACAGCGTAAGTAATCCAAGTCAAATTTAACTGGATTTAAACATCATGTAACTTACTATTAATACATTCACCTTCATAACATAATATGGAAACAGTCCCTCAATTACATCATATGCTCTTTACTGAGCATATGATGTAAGTGGTCTGTATTACATTTTCCTCTTCCTTTCCTCCTCTTCCTCTATATTTCCCTCTACAAGGAAAAATAATATAGACATCAAAACAAAACTTAGGTGCTTGAAGAATGGTCCTATTGTCTTTTTAATCAGCTTACAGAATTCATAGGATTTTCTTACTTCTCATTACCACAGTATTTTCCACTTTATAATAGGTATTACCTATTACCTATTATTACCATAATTAGGTATTACCTGCTTATACTGCATAAAGACATTAAATATTGTTTTCCACAGTCATTTTTATCTACATTGGCTAATAAATTGGTGTAATCATTTTATCATAAGCAGTTTCACTTCTTCCACAAGAAATTATTGAAAAAAATTTAAAAAATAATCAACACGTGGTAGAATACAAAGGAAACTCGTCAAAGAGCTTAGTACGACAGAGGTTCCAGATTTTATTTATAGTTTTAAATTTTGGATGGAGAATAAATGATATAATTTTACCCCACAGTGCAAGAGAGAAAACAACTGCCTTTACTGTGCTTCAGAAACAGCAGGCCTTGTCTTCCAAGTCTTTGTAAATCTCACGATTACAACAGAAGAAAGAACTAGAGAGAAAAGTAAAAGTTAATAGTATGTCACCTCCTTAATACATACTGGATTTGTCTTTCCAGGAAATCTACACCAATAGTTTTCTTGTAGTCTTTTGTAAAAATCCCCTTGCAATATCGCTGAATCATACTGGACTTCCCAACAGCTCCATTTCCTACAACTACCACCTTGATGGCAACTTCCATATCTTCTTCCAACATCTTTGTGTCTCAGGCAACTCTCTGCTTTATTCAGGAAACTGTTGATTCTGTCAACAAAGCAAATAGCTATTATGTTCATAAAAATGCTGTGAATAGAAAGCAAGAGGAAAGGTGATCACACACATCAGGATGCATAGAGATAGTACAATTTATTTCTGCCTCAGTCACAGACTGTTTAAGTGACCTCAGGCAACTTATTTAACGAACTTTGATTTGCCACTTATTAATTAGAAATTAATAAAAATCAGAAATAGAAAATAATTTGTTGGGCTTATTGCAAAGATATTTCATTCAAGTTTTGGTGGATATTTTTTTTTTAATGAGGAAGAAATGGAAGCAGAGAATCACAAAAGCATGGAATCATTAAGGTTGGAAAGACCTCAAAGATCATCAAGTCCAACCATTAACCCAGCATGGCCAAGTCCACCACTAAACCCTGTCTGTAAGTGCCACATCTTTTAAACACCTCCAGGGATGATGATGATGCAACCACTTCCCTGGGCAGCCTGTTCCAATGCTTGATAACCCTTGCAGTGAAGAAATTTTTCCTAATAAACCTCTGCTGGCACAACTTGAGGCCATTTCCTCTTGGCTGTGGCTAGTTGCCTGGGAAAAGATGCTGACCCCCACCCGGCTACATCCTCCTTTCAGGTAGTTGTAGAGAGCAGCAACGTCTCCCCTGAGCCTCCTTTTCTCCAGGCTAAACAACCCCAGCTTCCTCAGCCTCTCCTCACAGGACTTATCTCTAAACCCTTCTCTGGACATGTCCCAGCACCTCAATGTCTTTCTTGCAGTAAGGGGCCCAGAACAGGACAAAGTACTCGAGCTGTGGCCTCACGAGTGCTAAGTACAGAGGGACAATCCCTTCCTTGGTCTTGATGGCCACACTATTTCTGATACAGCCCAAGATGCCTTTGGCCTTCTCGGCCACCTGGGCACACTGCTGGCTCATGTTCAGCTGCCTGTTGACCAGCACCCCCACGCCCTTTTCCGTCAGGCTGCTCTCCAGCCACTCTTCCCCCAGCCTGTAGCACTGCATAGCGTTGTTGTGACCCAAGGGCAGGACCCAGCACTTCATCTTATTGAACCTCACACAGTTGGCCTCCGTTCATCAATCCAGCCTGTCTAGATCCCTAAGCAGAGCCTTCCTACCCTCCAGCAGACCAACACTCCCACCTGACTTGGTGTAGTCTGCAAACTGACTGAGGATGCCCTCGATCCCCTCATCCAGATCATCGATAAAAATATTAAACAGGGCTGTCTCCAACACTGAGCCCTGGGAAACACCACTAGTGACCAGATGCCTGATGGATTTAACTCCATTCACCACCACTCCCTGGGCCTCTGTCCCTCAAACACGGGTGTGCCTCCCCTAGGCTTTTCTCTAGGGAGCCTGGTTTTATTCCTTTCCCCCTTCAAATCCAGTTTAAAACTTTCAGTGAGTCCTACTAACCCCTGTCAAAGATCTTTTCCCCACTTTGAGACAGGCATAACCTATGTGTTGACAGCAGGCATGGTGTCGTGTAGACCCACCCATGATCAAACCCACAAAATTCTGCCCATAACACCAGGCTCTGTTTTTTTCCTTTTTATTCTCTGCTACTGGAAGGACAGAAGAGAACACTACTTGCACTCCTGATCCCCTAACCAGTCATTCCAAGGCTCTGAAGTCTCTCTTGATTGCCCTCGGACTTGCTGCAACTTCATCACTGCCTATCTGATAAAAGCTAAGTTTCCCCCGCGTTTTGCTGTGCCGGGATATCATCACAGTAACATTTCGCAACTGCAGAGTGGCAAATTTACCTCCCAAGAGGCACGCCACCCTCCTTTGGAAGGATGGGAAATACATCCCTTATAAAGGCTCTGCCCACCCCCCCACTCGCACTCCGTGCTGGCAGAGTTGCGCTACCCGGCACCCTCGCTCCGCTCGCCCAGACAGACGCCGTTTCTGGGCTGCCTTGGTTGCACTAAACGCCAGCCTACATCCGTTTCTACAGTGTCTGGCAAGCCCCGTTAGCACCGGGAGTCCGTATGGCCATTCTGGGCGAAGACGAGACCCCCGAGGGTCTCCGCGCAGACACCCACCGCCCCCTCCCGACCCTGCCCGGGGGCCACGCCGAGGACGGAGGCTCGGCCGCCCCGGCCCCTCCCGCGGCCCCGGCCCCGGTCCCGCTCCCCGCCCGCCCGGCCCGGGATGCGGCGGCCGCCGCCGGGTCCCGTCCCCGCCCGCGGCCCCTCTCACCAACCGCCTGCGGGAGCGGGCGGGCGGGCAGCGCTCCCTCCGAGGGCACAGCGGTGCAGGGACGGAGGCAGGGAAGAGGAGACGGAGAGAAAGCGAGAGGCAACCGCTCCGTGGGGCCGACCCAACCCGGACGCACATCCCGGCTCCCCCGCCCGGAAACGCCGTCAGGACCGGGGGCGCCGCTCGGGGAGGTGCCTGCCCGCTGCCTCCGCCCCCGCGGCGGCGAGACCCCCGCCGGGTGGGGGTTGGCCGGGAGGCTCCTGCCAGGGGTTTGCGGTAGGGTCGTTGTCCGCCTGAGTCGGGCTTGAAGCGAGGGAGAGGTTGCTTTTTCGTCTGGGTTCCTGAGGAAAGATACGGGCAAGGCTGATCTTCCCGGCCCCTGTCTGTATTCATCCTTGTTCCACTCCCTATCCGCCGGCCTTCCTCACCTCGTCCTTCACGGAAAACAGTGTGATCAGCCACAGGCTTTCTTTAGGCTATCAATGAGGGCAGCTGCCGTTCCTGTGTAGCTTTTTTTGACCAAGGTGTGCCCATCATCGTGGCACATGGTCTGCCAGCGCCCAGGTTTTATATAAAACAGGGTATGGTAAGTTTTGGCATGACTGTAGACATGATAGTCTTAGAATCTGAAGATGTTCCCTTGTTTTGGTTGGCTTGGGGGTTTTCAAGTTAAACTGACACAAAATGCCCCCTGTCCTAAATCCCCTTTTCATGCTGCAGAACACACCTCTTGGGCTAGGGTGGCTGCTCTCAGTGCCCCCCCAGCCCTCCTGCTACTCAAGTATGGCCGAGTAACACTCGGATATTGCCAAGTGTGGGTTGCTGAAACCTGCCCTGCCCAACTGAGGGCTCTTTATGCCTGTCTTGTGCTTCCCAAGGCCACCTCTTCACTCTAGGGTCAACTAGTGTTGCCTGTGTCTAAATAAATACCTTTTGGATTAGCACATTTTGCAGCTGCATCCCAAAAGAATTGTTAGATTTCGTGCATGGTTTTTATTTTGAAATTTATATGTTCATTTTGTTAGTGCTGACACTGGCTTGTAGTCTCACAGTCTGTCTGATGCCAGGGCTTCTCTGTACCAATAGGCCTTGAATTGGAGAGCCCTAACATTATGAGAACTTTGTTACTTGCCTAATACCAAGTAACACGTTACAAATGTAGCTTATTATACTTCCCTGATTTTACCATGAGAAATGTGAGGTGTGTGGCTGGGATTCATCTCACCTAAGACCTACATTGTAAACATTTGTATGATATTGCTCACTTTCAGATAGATGTCAAGTATTCCAGGCAGACTGTTCCTCCTTCTCTCCATTGACTGGAAAAGGAGCCTGTGGCCACAGCTCTATAAGGTTAGAGGAGATATAGCCTGTCTTAAGTGCCCTGATTTAGTCAGTAACTTAGTGATGGCACTAAGTAATTTTAGTTTTTAATTTTCTGTTCTTTAAATTCTATATATTGGGTAATGCTTTTGTGAAGTGTAAGGCTAGAACATGTGCTGTGACCTGTCCTATTGGCGATGCACTGATATTTCTTTGTCAAGGTCCAATAATTCAGTGAGGCTAAACCATTCCAGCATATCGGATTGGGTGTAATGTTGGATATATTGGGTATATTCAGGAAACTATTCTTATCATGTGCCACAAGGAAAAGAGAAAAATGGAGGAACTGATACATTCATAGATTTCAAGGCTTTAGCTTATACATGATTTGATGACTTGTGATGGGATCAGCCAGCAATGTGACTTATTTCCAACTAAAAAATTGTATCTCTTTTAAATTTGTCTAAATTAAAATTCAAGTCACTGGATCTTACTACATCTTTTCATGGAGACTGGCTGGCACCTATTCTTGGATATCTTTTCCATTGGCAGATACCAGGGCACACATCAGCTGTGAAACTTCTCTTCAGCAAACCAGATATCCCAAGCTCCCTAAGACACTTACCACAATGCTAACTTTTCAGCATCTAGATCACTTTCTGTGACACACTTTTGAACACTTTGAAGTATTTTGATATTGTAAGCAGAAACACCTAATTAGCAAGCAAATCATAGTGTTATAGTAGTAGATGTACAAAGGTGAGACAAATTCCTACCTTCTAGTTTGTCTTCCTCTTACAAACCCCCAAAAGGTCAGGCTAATCCCTTTTGCCATACCATTTCATCAAAGTTTCCTATCCAGACAGTTTCCTGTATATTCTGCTGTGATTACTGCTTTCCAAGATAGACAACAGGTTAGCAAAGGCATACAGTGCTTTTGGAAAACTCCACAAAAGAGTATGGCGTAATAAACACTTGAAGAAAAGTACAAAGATCAGTGTTTACAAAGCCATAGTGTTGTCCACTCTCTTATATGGTTCTGAATCATGGGTCATCTACCGCCACCATCTACGTCTCCTAGAGCGCTTCCATCAACGCTGCCTCCGTTCAATCTTAAACATCCACTGGTCATATTACGTGACCAATACATCTGTTCTAGAACAAGCAGCAGTCACAAGTATTGAGGCCATGTTACTGAGAACGCAGCTGCGATGGGCAGGACACGTCTCCAGGATGAAGGACCACCGCCTCCCTAAGATCCTGCT
>NW_016690421.1:897123-904827 GCF_001604755.1 Lepidothrix coronata | reverse complement strand
TTGGCCTCATAAGCCACCAGTGTGCCTGTAGCAAATGTGGATAGAGCCTTCCCAAATCTTCGTTCGCAAAGCCTAGCCATGAATGACTGCTTTCCAAGGCATTTTTTAACATAAGTAAGTAGCCGGAATCCTTTTTTCACCAGATGTACTACAGTGCAGCTAGCTACAATGTAATTATTTTGTTTGCCTGCGAGGTAAATCAAATTGATGTATAACTGGAAAGTACTGCCAACCTTTATTAAAGTCATCTCTTTGTTAATAGCAAGCTTTACATGAATATCACTGATTAATCAATTAAAATGTTAAATAATCTTTCACCAAGAGTCCTTGGGAGTCCCATTAGAGTAACTCTAATTTCTGCTTCTTCCATAATCACAACTATGTTCTGAAACATCTCAGTGAGCCAATTCAATGCATCTGCTGCATGCCCTGTTTTTCCCACACAGTGTGTGCATTTCAGCAAATGCAATCCTGAAAAAACAAACCAACAACAACAAGAGACAGCAACTTCTTAATATCATTTGTTTTCTGTGAGAATGTGCTGCATGCTGGATTTTTAGTCACGTATTTTTGTTAATGTGATGAAAATATTTCCATTAATATGTGTGTATTTTTTACTATCTTAAATCCTTCTAAAGCTGAATTTTAATGAATTTACTCATATAGAGTACCTTGGAGCTGAACTGCACAGTAGTTAGTCTTTAAGAGTAAGATCATACAGCTGAATAAGGTCAGAGACACAAGTGAGTGGATGACTTAAGCTCACCGGTTCCCACAAGCTCCTAAATTTACAGGAGTGACAGTGGACGTTGCCGTAACAAGTCATGCAATGATTTGCAGTGATTCCCCATCTCAGCTTTCTCTCCTCTGTGTTCCGCTGATTGACAAAGAAATGAGGCTGACACTTCTCACAAGAGACACTTCTCTACAGTTCAGCCTCTCGGACTCATGGATCCAAAATATCTGGACTTTTTTAAATGTTTGAGTTGGAGGAGGTCAAGGTTTGCCTCTCAAATCTGCTGCCACTGATAATTATTCTTTTTTCTCTCCCTCTCCTATTACTAGGAGCTTTGCAAATTTACGATTTTGCCATACCATTTTCTTCTGACCATATTTGTTGTCACTTTTTTTTTTATATTTTCTGTAATGTCTTCTCTATTAGAAGAACTAATTTTCCAAACAATGCCTGTAAAGAATCACCAGAGTAGCCTAAAAATATAAAATATCCCAAGCTTTTATTTAGATTCCAAGCTTTCCTGTCACACCCAATATAGTATCCTCTCAAAGCAGTTTTATGTTTTCTTTTTTTTTCCTTGAACAGAACCTCTACTGAAAGTTGAAGAAAAAATATACGACTCAATCACAGGAACATTTAGGTATGAATAAAAAAAAACATTCAATTGCGTGCCACAGTGTAAAAGTGTCAGTAGATATTTATTTATTTATTTACATTAAGCCTATCTGTGAACTACAAAGTCCTATATTTTAATCAGTATTTACTTTCATTTTGATGCTGGAAGTTTATTCTACAAATAATCAAATTTTGCTTAACGTCTACATGAAAAAGCAGACAAAAATAGATTCTTAGAAGTCATACCATTTTTCATTGCCATTTACTTTTATTTTTCATACTTTTCATTTATATATCATATCCTATTTTAATTTTCATATATTCCACCAATTTATCAAAATATCATTTTTTTACTGTGTTACTTTTGTATTTTTTGAAGCTGATGATTGCATGCTACATTCTGACATTGTTGTTTTGTAATCCCATGGTTGGAGCTATGTCAACCAGGTCAGAAAAAGTAAGATGTGTTGCATTGAAGCATTTTTGTGTCTATTTTGTAATTGTAACCATACTAATGTTTTAAGACTGCAGTTATTAATGCATTGTTACATAAATTTTAAATATGTCCAAGTCAAATGTGATCTATGTTTAGATGTTAAGGAGCCTTGGGACATCAACAGTTTTGAAGACGTTTCTCATGCTGAAGGCAATAGTTTCTCTGCTTGGGTGTCAATAAAACAAGATGAGTTGCTGGCAGCAGTACTTCACCTAATTTAAACCAATATATTCAGTGATGTTGTTGAATTATCAGGTACAAACAGTGTGTCGTACAATGAAAAAGTAGAATTTCTAAATACAGTTGTTTCTGTTGACTCTATAAAGACTGTTAAAAAAATCAAAGTAATTGATCTGTGTGCTGTATGTTTTTGAGTAATAAAAATGTAGAGAAATGAAATGGAAATATTTGAGGACATTATCAGGATTGAAACACGAAATATTAGATAATTGAGTTATATTAGGTAATTCAGCTATATGAAGAATCATGCACAGTTTGGTATTTGCTGTAGCTTACTTGATCTGGAAATGCACTTGCCCAAAGAAAAAGCTGAAAGTGTTTAAAGTTGTGTATATTCAGAGTTCCTGATAAATTGGTGTTAGGTGAGTTGTTGGTAGTAGACTTGCTTTTGTTTTCCTGCTCTTGCTACTTTAAATGCGTATCTAGGGAATGAAAAGTAATGGCTGTTTGAGAAAGAGGGGTCTGCCACCAAACCAGAAGGAAATGAAGATATTAACCTTAATTGGGTAATTACTAGAACGTATTTCCTGATAGCATAGAAAATGCTTATTTAAAGTTGACAGACAGCAAAAGTACAAAGAGATAGCAACGGAGGGAGGAACTGAGTCAAACTTAGCAATATAGAGTTTGAAAGTAAATATTTGCTATGCTGTTAGCACCATATTCCCCTGGAAAAGCAGGTTCTGAATAGTGCTTGTCAATCCTTCATGTGATGAATCTTCCAATCAAAATTTCAGTGACCAGGGGGTGAAATGAGGAGCACTAGAACTAGAAATTATTTGGGGATAAGAAAACAAACCAAAGGTTCTTCTGATTAAAATTTGCTGCTGATGGTAGTTGAAGAGAACTGTCTTAATGATCAGAATGTTTAGACAGTCATATTTTTTTATTAATAATTAATTCCTATATTTAAATTTTGTAGGATATGCAGACATATCTGAAGTAGTTTGGAGAAGACAGTGCTTCCTATGGTCAAGCAAACTGTCAGCTTATTTTTACTTTATTTTAGGGAGCGTACTTGATTGGAACATTATATCTGAATTTCCAGAATTTGGAGTGATAGAAATAAATTCATGGTGTTACATATAGGCACCAGAGTTCACCTAAAACCATGCAACAGAGGCTATGTGAATTTTGGATAGACTGAGGGCTTACAGCTTGCCTGGAAATCAGTGAAGTTGGAGAATCCAAGTAACCTAGGAAACTGTTACCTGTATATGTACTTACATGCATACATATATATACGTGTACCTTACAGTACATGTGCATATGTTGACTGAAATATTCTGTAAACGTGCATTTTTTTACTTCTGTGTATTTTCTGAATAAAATTTTGACAGCATTTCTGGGAAGAATTAAGCAGATAAAATGGAAATTAGATACAAGGAAGGTGAGAATAATCCTGTGAATTCAAAAAGATTCCAATTAACTGTTTCCTTAAAACTGAAATGTCTAAAGCGGGGGGGGGGAGGAAATAGCAGCAGCAATCATTACTGTGGTAAAATTAGCCTGCTGTTCAATAGGGTAAAGTCAAAAGGTCTGAGAATATCAGAGGAAAGAAGACATTTCCATTGCTTTAGTCTTGAGAACTTGTTATGAAAATACATACAATTAATTAAAACAAAGCTACCCAGAGATCTAGACAGTGAAGACTTTTTCTTGCTATCCAGTGTCATTTGTAAGCACTGTTCAGACTTCATGCAGAACTGTATTTTAATCCTTATGTGAAATTAGAGGAAAATGTTCCTGTGAAATGCAAAACCTTCCTAATGATAAGCCAAGGCCATTCAGTAACTGGAATCACCAGAATGCAGTGTTATAGTTGAGGGTGTTCTCAGAGGCAATTGTGGGTTTTACAAAGATAGTAATTTGCTTCTTTTGTTCATAGATACACTGTCATTCATCAACATTTAGTTTCCCCCACATTTTTCAAATTCTCTTTTGAGTCACTGAAGGCTTTATAGGAAATAGATCATTTGAGAAATACCTTGTGTGACTGTATGTATTTTGTGGTCCAGTCTTGGCGGTCAGTAAAATGCACATACCAGTGTAATAGCATTTGAAACCTGCAGTGGCAAGAATTAGAGAAAAAACCCATACACATGTGGATCCCTGTAGCTAGGCAATGTATTTACCTGGTAGCCAGATTTTTATTATTTGAGAAATTTTTCAGGGACTGGAATTGTTCAAAATTGTCACATTAGTAAAACTGGGAAAGCCCGCTTTGTGTACAATGAATCATGTGTGTCCAAACTATTGCTGGATTAAGTTAATTTCTTATGTGAGACCTATATGACCTTATCCATTATTTTAGACCTGCTCTGTTAGACAGAAGGTGTAAATTTACTGTATTGAGTAGTCAGCATCTTTGTATCTTTATTTTTGGAAGCATTAGTTCTCCACATTACAAATCTTCCGTGCTAATTGGTGTCTTTTCAGACACTTGCTGCTGGGAAGCAGTTTAAACATGGACTGCCACATTATGAGCTGTTATCCCAGATACCTCTGTAACTATATTTGCAAAATTTAACAGAATCTGTTCTAAAAAAAATGAACTCCACTAAATGTTCTCTTCACATAAACACCAATAAAGCTGTTGAGTATAAACAGAGATGCCAAAAAGGATGCTCTCCAAGACTGAAGCCGGATATTTCGCATTAGAGCAATCAGAAAACTCTCAGGCATAATTGTCAAGAAAACCATCACAAAGATAATAGATGAATTTACTTTGAAATCTGTAGAATTTTCCTTTAATTCACACTGAAATAAACTGAGTGTAGATATTAATAGAAAATAAATAATTTAATAATAAGTTAATAAATATACAGTCCTGAGAGTAGTGATGAATCTTTCTATGCCTACATAGTTATTTCTGTTGTTCTTAGTGTATTGTGTACTATACCTTAAAATGCTATAGGCTTGTTTTAAATAAGTGATGAAAAGAGTAAGAAATACAAGTTATTTAATTAAAGAAGTTGATTCTTACATCCCAGTGCCTACTCCATAATGCTGGGGTTTTGTACATTTGCCTTCAAGTAACTGCAGATTTCTTAGGAATTTTTGTGTTTGTGTTTATACAACATGAGGAGCTTGGAGGGAAATTTATGTATATTGAAGTTCATGTATATGTTTAATAAAAAATGAATTTTCATAAGGAAATAATTTGCTGTGGGAATGCATTAATTGAGGTAAGATGTCCTTTGGTCAAACCTTCTCTCTGCCCAAGTAATTTGAATCATGTTTTTATCAATATCCTGGAAGGACACACTGGGGGGATAGAAGATATGAGTTAAATCAATCAGAAGAGGAATGTGAACTAGATTTCAGTTTTCCAAATTATAACTCTAAGTACTGGGCCAGTAAGCATAAAGAACTGCCAAGATGCTGCCTTGTGCTTTATATGAGGTTGGAAGATCACCAGATGATGACTGCAAGGGCACATGGTGCTTACTGTCCTTGTCTTACTCTCCTTGAAGGCAGACAGCTCATATAACGTGATGGAAAGAGTGGGCTGTGGTATGAGAGCTTAACTCTTCACCCTTTTCACCCTTGTACCATGTAAGTTTTTAGCACATTTTCTGTTTCTTTATCACCTGATTGGCATTTGCCTCCTGACTATATCACCATATTCTGTATAAAGAGGCCATGCCCATTACTGCCCCTTGGCTTCTAATTTGCCCTTGCTGTGCCTGCTGCCAGTGAACCTGGCAGAGTTTCAGCCATGCAGGGCTAGTTAAGGACCATCAACATCCCATAGAATAGGGCAGACGGGTAGAGTTTTGCATCACAGACCTCATCTTCACCCAAAACACAAAGCATAGCTGGTGCTGTGATGGGACAGTGCCCTTTATGTCCTCCACTGGGTAGCAGCCAGGGGCAGGGTCCCCTGAGGCCAGGCAGGTCTATTATCCAACAAAGGTTTTGGGTGACAGAGCCAGCACCCATTTGTAGGGCCATATTGTCTTCCGTTTTGAGGATTACTAGCTGAGGTGAGGAAAAGAAGGGCCATATCCAGAATGCTGTACCCTCTGCCCTGCAGCAACAGCACAAGGCCATCAGAGCTGCTGTCAGATTGCCATGAAAACAGGACAGAAGCCACTGTTTTCTATGGAACTTAGCCAGTCCAAGTGTCTGCATTTTGCTGGGGGCTAGTTTGGAGGCAGCACATCCACTGCTGCTTTTAGTCTTTGAAATCATTTTATAGTCCTCCAGGAATACACATCACCTCAGAAAATGAAAGAAAATATATAGGTAGGTAGGTAATTAGAATCCAAGCTCTACGCTACTATGTGCCACTATCTTTGTTTCATCTACTCCCTTCCTGTCCTCAGTAGTGAATATTCAAAAGGGGCTATAAAAAAACACTCATAAAGATGCTAAGACAGTTAGATATTGTGAGTTCAAACCCTGTCCAGCTGCCATATGACTGGAATCCAGGGTTTCCCAGGTCCTGGGTTGAGTGCTCAAAAATTTGACCTTTATTGTGAAAGACCTTCTCTGAAGGCAGCTGATTTTTTGAATCCTGCTTAAAAGATGACATTTTAAAATGGGAATTAGTTTTGGTGCCTAAAGCCATTAAAATAGACCTATGTGGGAGAAAATGTTTTAGGTACACCTTTTCCATGGCATTTGTGCTTGCCTGGTTCAGCCATCACACTGTGCTAGCTCCTGCCAATCCGGACTGGGAAGTGTTGCTCTCAGTGTAGCTCTGGATCATTTTCTGTGTAAGACTAGGCAAATAGAACCCATGGGGGCATTTCAACCTGGACTTCCTTCACCTGCTATGCTTCCAGCAGGATGGCCATTAATGGTAACTGATTTAAAGGACTGCTTTTTTACCATCTTTCTGCACCCTGGGGATCCTCCACAGTTTGCCTTTTCTATCCCCGCTCTGAACAATGCACAGCCCGTGCAGAGATACCACTGGGTTGTTCTTCCTCAAGGGACGCGAAACAGTCTGACAATATGTCAAACTGTAGTAGCAAAAGCTATTCACCCCATCAGAAAGCTTTTTCCCTCAGCAATCATCTATCATTACATGGATGACATCTTAATTGCCACGGCCACAGAGACTGAGTTGCAATCTGTTGTTACTGCTCTAACCAATGCTGTCCAAGATGCAGGATTGCAAGTCGCTCCAGAAAAAATGCCATGATGGCAGCCCTGGACTTACCTTGGATGGAGAATCATGCAGCAGGAGATCTCTCCCCAGCCACTTCAGCTTGAGGTAAAAGATACCTTAACTTTAAAGAAACTGCGAAAACTCCTAGGAGCCATCAGTTGTTTAAGGCCTATTTTGGGCTTAACCACAGGGGAGCTACACCCTCTGTTTGAACTGTTAAAGGGTAGCTCAGACTTCACGTCTAGCAGGTCTCTGACTGCAGAGGCAAAGCAGGCATTAGAAACATGCTCCAAGGCAATCAAGAACAGACAAGGCAGGAAGAGAAATCCTGAACTGCAAATCTGCCTTGCTCTTGTTCCTAGCAGGTTCCAGCCATTTGCAGTTTTTTTTCAGTGGGATCAGACTGAAAAGGGTCCACTGAGGGTCCTAGAATGGCTGTTTCTGTCCCATTCACCCCCTAAAACTGTGTGGACCACTAAAGAAATGTTTACCAAG